>NC_066869.1:48903769-49003769 GCF_022985175.1 Labeo rohita | reverse complement strand
ACACACTTTACAATCAAGTTTGAAATGATAACAAAAGATCCCGCACTGAAAACACACACTTGAAAAGCGTTTGTACGTGTGACGCAACTAAAACAAATAAGTTGTACATCTGCCACAAATTTCATCTCATATGAGCTCGCAGCGCATTCACGCCAGATGTTTCCACAACACTATATTTCTCTAAGCATAGATGCTGAACGCCAGTAATAACGCATGAAGTGTCTATAAGGAAGACGACTGTTGGCGGCTGAATGTGAATCAGCTGTGGCGGGTCAAAGGTCGTCTGGCAGGAACACAATCGGACCGGCCGTCTGCCAGCGCGTCTTTGAGGAGCTCGTTTGCCCCTCTGAAGGCGGCGTGAACTTCTTGGTCTTCACTTAAACGGCAGACAGCGAGGCTAATTTGAGATTATAAAAGGTCAGCGTCTGTGCCACCGCTCGATCTCCGTGACCCGCCGTCCTCGCAGGAGGAGTGTGTGAATATCTACAGCCGTAATGAGACCATGACTTCCTGCTCACATCAGCCAGGACAGGAAACTAAGCTGATACGCTTTATGCATGGTGATAGCATTTAGTTTCAACAAATAAAATACGACCTGTTCCACCGTAATGTTCAATTAGTCATAAATTAATTATATTATTTCATATATAAAAATTATAAAGTGTCATCATTGGGACCCTTTCTACAACATTGCAAGTAAAAAATAAAATAAATAAATACATAAATAAATAATAATAATAATATTTTTTTTTTTTACATTTCTCCATACAAACTGTAGCATTAAATGCATTTTAATAAACAAATATACATATAAATATAAATACGTTCAAAAGTTTGGATCAGTACATTTTTGTAATGTCTCTTCTGCTTGTCAAGTTGCATTTATTTGATCAAAAATGCTGTAAAAATTGTGAAATATTACTATAATTTAAATTAGCTGTTTTCTATGTGAATATCTGTTCAAATGTCATTTATTTCTGTGATCAAAGCTGAATTTTCAGCAACATTACTCCAATCTTTAGTGTCACATGATCCTTCAGAAATCATTCTAATATTTTGATTTGCTGCTTAAGAAACATTTCTGATTATTATGAAATTATTATTATGTTTTTTTTTTTTTTTTTTTTTTTTTATCAAATCTTATTATTTTTTTATTTATTTTATTTATACAGCAGCTTTACATTAACAAACAGGAAAACAGCAGTGTTCATGTTGTAAAATGAATCAGTTATGAAGCCATTTTTGGTACAAGGTGTGTCAACATATAATATAAATAATAATAATAATAATAATAATAATAATAATAATAACAATAATAATATCAAAAAATTAATGAAACAGTATTTATTTATTTATTTATAGTTTTTTAGCATTTATTTATTTATTCTTTTATTTGTTTGTTTGTACAATACAGATTGTTTAATATGTATTAATAAATAAATATAAATATAAAATGTTAAAAAGTTTGGATCAGTACACATTTTTGTGACGTATTTTAATCAAGTCACATTTATTTATTTATTTATTTAATCTATCTATCTATCAGCTTCACATTAATAAACAGGAAAACAACAGTGTTGATGTTGTAAAATGAATCAGTTATGAAACCAATTCCATTTTTGTTATAAAGCAGCTCTACAGAAGACAAGGTATGTCAACATATTAAATTAATAAACTATAGTTATTTTTGTGATTCCAGAACTATAAAGTAGTTCTATAATAATAATAATAATAATAATAATAATAATAATAATAATAAAATGTTCTTAAAAATGTTTAAATTCTATTAAATTCTAATAAAATAAAATATAATAATATGTATTTGTTTATTTATTTTTTTAGATTTATTTGTAGTCTTTTTTTTTTAGCATTTTACAAGTCACATTTATTTATTTATTTATGTTTGCTATACAGATTGTTTCAAAGCAGCTTGCATTAATAAAAAGAAAAATAAGTATTAGTGTATTAAAAATGATCAGTTATGCTCATCAATGTTGAAAACACTTGTGCTGCTCAATATTTTTGTGGAAACTGTGACACATTTTATTTTTCAGGATTCACAGATGAACGGAAAGTTCAAAAGAACAGCATTTATTGCAAATCTCTGTCACTTTTGATCAATTTAGTGCATCCTTGATGTATAAACACATATATTGACTGATTGATAGCTGTACTAGAGTTGAAAAACCACTACTAACCATCAAAAACAACCACTTCATTTCACAATCCTCAGTGGAAAAACAACCAAAGATCATTTAAAAGTTTTCACACCTCATCCATGATTCATCTGGTTAATGTCAGTGTAAAAAGACAGAATCAAAGACACAAGATTTCCCTGAAGTTACTGGAGTTAAACACAAGTGTAACACAACAAACACTGTCAGAGATGAGCGGATTGTTGAGGAAGCCGCTGAACGTGACGGCGTTCCGCTCCGACAGTAAGGTGCGGATGCGAGCTGAAGGAATAAAAGCAGAGCAGATAAGCGGACAATAGCGCCAGCAATCCCGTAAAAGGATTAGCCGGCGTGACGTCTTCAAACATCAGCCCGGGGCAAAGCGAGGCCTTCTGGGGCCAGACGTGAACGCGCCGCGCTGGCTTCCACCCGTCAGATGAATTAGCAACAAACAAACTGTGAGCGCCGAATCCCAACCCAGATTTCAGGAACAACGTTGTTTTCTAATCCAGGAGGGCAAAGACTTTGTGTTTCGTGTATCTCAGCAACATAATTCATTTGGAAGCGAGTGGACGGATCTCAATGTTCAATTTGTGCAACGACAAGCGCTGGGAATAACAAACTCCGGGTTTGTAAATCAGCTGAATGCTAATCAATGCAAAGGTAACTTAGCTGCGTTTCTCAGCTGAGAAAACGGATCATCAGATCAACACTTACCTGAAGTTGCAGTGGATGGAATCGAAGATTGTGATGATCGTTGATTGAAGAGTCACCCGTCGCCACATGAAAAGAAGCACAAAAACACAAAATAAAATGTAATTAGCATGACAATAATTGTGGAACGTGTCTTGTTTAATAACAAACATATTTAAGAAAGATGCAATATATACAGGGGCATATGATTTTGAAAATGTGGACAGAATTGCAGAATCCAGTCACAACAATGTCATTTCCTGTATAACGCAGCACGTCACCGAATTTGGGACATTTTGGATGAATAAATCAAAAGTAGGTCAAATACACAAATCATGATCTGGACTAGTGTCTGTGAATATAAATCCACAAAAATACTACAGAAATATGAATCCTGCATGTTTTGGTTTTGTTTACTACGTGCGTACTGAAGCGCGTGTGATGTTTTCAGCCTCTGCTGCCTCGCTCTGTCAAGCCAAAAATACATCAACAATAAAATACATCTCCAGAACTGCACTGAGAGTCATTTCATGAGCACTTTACTGTTCCATTTGAGAAAAACTACTGTCATACCATATACACACACAAACAAAACTCCTATTGAACCTACGGATGCCTGTTTTTGCAGCTGAAAAAAAACATAATTGCAACTTTTATCTCGCAATTCTGACTTTTTTCCCACTATTTTGTTAATATCACACAATTCTGAGAAAAAATGTCTGAGATAAAGTTGAAATAAACTTTTCTATTAGTATTCAGATTCCATAGCAACCTGTCAAAATAAAAGTTCAGTTTAACTTGAAGAAAATGTGACAGAAATGCATTACTATCATACAGTAGAATGTATGTCTCAATTTAGTAATACTACTACTACTACTACTACTACTAATAATAATAATTATAGGAATTATAATAATTAAGGAATAATCACAGTAAACATCTGTTGTGCAGCACCTTTTCTTTTCTTTTTTTTTTTTTTTAAATTAATGGATTTGTTTAATTTTCAATTGATTAAACAATTTTTTTTTTTAATTCAGTTGATTAGACTTTTTTTTTTTTTTTTTTTTTTTTTAATCATTACAATATTAAACCCTTACAAAGGAAAGGGGGAAAGTAAATGAAATAAATAAAATTAAATTAAATTAAATTAAACAACCTGTCAAAATAAAAGTTCAGTTTAACTTGAAGAAAATGTGACAGAAATTCATTACTATCATACAGTAGAATGTATGTCTCAATTTAGTAATACTACTACTACTACTACTAATAGTAATAATAAGGAATAATTACAGTAAACATCTGTTGTGCAGCACTTTTTCTTTTTTTTTTAATTTGTTTAATTTTCATTTGATTAAAATATTTTTTATTTTAAGTGGATTAGACTTTTTGTAATCATTACAATATTAAACCATTACTAAGGGAAGAGAGGGGAAATGTAAAGTTGGTAAAAAAAATAAAATTAAATTAAATAAGATAAAATAACCAAATAAAAAAAAAAAAATAACCAAAATAAAAGTTCAGTTTAACTTGAAGAAAAGTGACAGAAATGCATTACTATCATACAGTAGAATGCACGTCTCAATTTAGTAATACTACTACTCATGGGCGACATTTGACTCTTGAGTCAGGGGGCGCAAGAAAAAAAATGGTGGGAAAAAAAACAAAAGAAAAAATCTTTTTCGGATAAGCATTAAAACAATGCCCTACCGTATTGCCACGCACCAAAGCAGTCAATACAATACAAGAATAACTTAAAGAGGTTACCAACGTTTACTAAACTGTGGACGAGCTTTTGACTCCAGAATCTGGCGATGCTTCCCGTTTTAAGTGTCAGTTGACAGCCTTTCATTTTTAACCAAATGTGCACGCTGCTTTTCTGATTTTCCTGTCTTTTTCCAAGTCACTTAAAATGTATCCGTTTTATTTCTTTGTTACTTAAGGTGAAACACGTTAAGGACAAATGAACGATCAGTTGTGGGACTATTTTGTCATAAATCGCATACTATTCATTCCTAAACTTTACCGTCCGTTACTTCACTTTTGCTTTCACTTTCGAGACCGGCTCGGAAGGCGTTTAGTGTCTCCGTCAGCAGCAGCAGCAGCTGGAACAGTTCCGCGTTCAAGCACAAGCAATAGGATAAAGCTTGCTGCAAAGCACCGGCAAAAGTTATTACCATGAATGTGTCGGGGGGAAATAGTAAGGAGATTTTTTAATTATTCATTAATAAACTAGTGTTTTCTGAGTCAGTGTCGCAAAGATGAAGCCGATCCTGACTCGCCATCTCCTCTTTGGATGCGCCTTTAGAGAGAAATGCATCTTTACAGATTACATAATGAATAGTTTTTGTTTTCGATTTGCTGTATTTCGTTAAGTTATAATTTCAATGTTTGTGAGGTATGTATTCGCTGAGTTTCGGTTCATTTTTGTGAAGCGCTCCTGTTGAGACCACAGACAGCGCATCATGTTTGTTCTCTTTAGAAGCACTGTTTGCAACGTTTTGTTGATATTGTGAGTGCACACAAATAAAAGTAAACCCTTTACAGCTCTGAATGATGTATTATTCTTACTTTTATCAGCAAAATTGACGGAATATTTAAAATGGTTTCTACTGAAAAAACATGCAAGTGATCGCGCTGGCGCCTCCATGTCCTGCAAAGCGGCTTTAGCTTCCGCTCTCTTCACAAATGATTGGATATGCGCCTAATACCGCACATTTATTTATGTTTAACGTTTAAACTAACATTGTTTTATACTTGAACTGTTTTATGTCTATAGATATTTTATTTTAGGCAAGTCGTGATGATTTGAGAAGGCAAAACGAAATCAAACAGACTGGTATCAGTCTTCCGCTGGCCGCTTTGTCGTTACTTTAAAAAACAAAAAACGTATATTTTTTAACAACAATATTTAACAAACAAAAAAATGCTTCAAAACATTTAAATTAACTTGAAATTGCTGAAATTTAATCACTTTGCCACCGCATACAAAACTGAACTATTTTAATAGCTGAAACAGTAGTATAAGCTGTTTTGGGAAAAGGGCGAAGAACGAATCCAGTATAAATATGCAGATGTCATCCTATAAATATGCAGATGTCATCCCGAAACATTGCACCATATAAAACATTGCAAACCTCGCTCACTTTATTATCACGTTAAAGCGTCACTCATCTCAGTTCATCGCGATCTCACAAGTTCTGTTATAATCAGTGAAGCTCTCTAAACTACACGATGAGCCCGGCTATTTTGCCAGATCTTGAGTTGCTTTTGCTTTCATTTAGTACCTCAGTACAACCGGGCCTGGCCATGGTAAATGCTCCAATTGCAGCGTGGCTGACAACGGGGACACCATCTGGGGGACTGACTTAACCATCTGGGCCCCCCTTGCCCACCCCCTTGCCCCCAACTGCCCCCCTTGCCCCCCTTGCCCCCTTGCCCCCCAATGTCACCCATGCCACTACTACTACTAATAATTAAGGAATAATCACATTAAACATCTATTGTGCAGCACTTTTTCTTTTCTTTTTTTTTCTGTTTTTAAATTTGTTTAATTTTCATTTGATTAAAATATATTTTTTTAAATTCAGTTGATTAGACTTTTTTTTTAATCATTACAATATAAGGAATCCAAGGGGGAAAAGTAAATGAAATAAATACAATGAAATGAAATAAAATGAAATAAAATAAAAATAACCTGTATTTATGTCATTGCTCACTGATTAGGGTGGTTGCTATTCATTTGCTAAGGAATTCTGTGTTGTATGCTGGTTGTATTTTAGTATTTTAGCTTGTATAGTTGCTTTGTTGTTGCTAAGGAGTTCTGAGTGTATGTTCTTGTTGCTTAGTGATTGTTAAGATGTTTTCGGCGGTTGCTAGGTGATTTTGATCACTTTAGTTTTTTGCCAGGTGCTTACTAAGGAGTTCTGCTTGTATTTACCTTGTTGCTTAGTGGTCGCTAAGGAATTCTGAATGCATTTTGGTTGCTAACGGGCCCAAGTCTCTAGATTTGTCTCGGTGTCCTCCTTCAGTCTGAGTGATTTTTTTTGTGGTGCAGCGGGTGAAGTAGCAGCACACACAGTTAGAGGACTCATTCGTGTCTGAATCACAAACACACACTCAGCTGATTTCTGCTGCAGCTGTGATTCAGATTCAGAGACTGTAAATGAGCATCTCGACGGATTTTACCGCAGCATCTTTCTTTACTAACAGGACGTGTGAAGCGCTTTCCCTCCGTTTGTTCATTACTCAGCGGCGAGGAGACGTCGCTCGCATGCTAAACGCCTCCCCGTCCGCCCGCCGTGGGAAAATGTCATCCGTGACAACCTGAGCAAACATCAAGAGGAGCTGAAATAGAGCTGGCCGCTGACACGCCGGCCTGGAAGAACAGCCGTTTAATGTTTTAATGGGCTCGCAGTGTGTGTGTGAGAGACGCTGGTTAACAGTGTCAAACAAACCCGTCCTGGTCTCAGTCTCCCTCTCGTTCAGAGGACGTCGTGCTTCACTGGAAGGCGGTAATGAGTGAAGAATGACATTTGTATGGCACGGTGGCATTTAGCTGGACTTATCGACATGTGTGACATTTGTATTTCCTCATTTGTCTCCCGTTCAGCCGCCGAATGGAAAAAGGGAAAAAACAAGGTTGACCTTGTGTTATTGTTTACGCGTTTCGCCGGCGCTCCCGACCACACCGGCCCCTCGCTTCTGTGATTCCTTTCTTTTTGATGCTCGTGCATGACAGGAAAACATTTCGGCTCAAAAGCTGCTCTTTCAGAGTCTTATTTATGTCTAAAATCAACTATTATCTGTTAAAATAACTGTAGAGAAATAAACCAGCCCCCAAAATGCCATCCGGTAAGATTTTAGAGCTATAAAATCAATCATTTGATGAGAAAGCTCATATTTAAAAAAAAATATATATAATAAAAAAATGATAATAACAAGTAATTTATATGATAATAATTGTATGATAATTATTAACATTTATTTATTTGTTTGTATATTATATATATATATATATATATATAATATATATTTATGTATTTATTTGTTTATTTTTTCATATTATTTATTTATTTATTTATTATTTATTTATTTATTTTATTATTTATTTTATTTATGTATCCATGTATGTGTTCCTGCTTTTTCTCATTTCCTTTTAACTTTTTTCCAGTTATAATTAGTATATTTTTATTTATTTATTCACATTGCTTTTATTTCAATTAAATAAAAATAAATCAAGAGTAATTTATATGACAGTAATTGTATGATAATGATCAACATTTATTTATTTGTTTATTTTATTATTTTTTGTATGTATGTATGTATGTATGTGTGTGTACCTGCTTTTTCTCATTTTCTTTTTTCCCCCAGTGATAATTAGTATATGTTTATTTACTTATTTATTAGTATTGTTTTTATTTCAATTAAAAAATTATAATAAAAATAATAAAAAGTAATTTATATGATAATAATTGTATGGTAATTATCAACATTTATTTATTTATTTATATGATTTTTATTTCAATTAAATAATAATAATAATAATAATAATAATAATAATAATAACAACAACAATTTGTGATAATAATTGTATGATTATTATTAAAATACTAATATAGTTATTACTTGCATCCTTATAGCATTTTTTTAATAGTTAGTGTTGAGCAAAAACCAATAACACACTTCATAATTCCCATACTTCCATTTGTATTTTTTGTTTAATAATTTTAATTACTTTATTCTGAAAGGTGACAAATAGTCACAAGCTTGTGTACTCATTCTGTAGTTTCTATGGATCTGAGGTATTTTATATAATTAGAAGCCCTCGAATGCATTAATAAAAGCAATAATAATAATTAGCTTGTTGTTGCAGCTCGCTGACCTCTCGACACACCACGTATATTTATGTTTAATGAACGCTGTGTAATGAACAGGCACGTATAATCAAATGAAACGCCACTGTATTTCTTAAAGCACCAGCGTGAGCAAAAACGACCTCGTAATTAACCTTACAAAGAGATTCGCCTGCGGGTGATCAAACTACATTTCAGAAAATACACAGTGTAGTGGTCAGAACCTTGAGGCAAGAAATAACGAGAATAAATAAATAAATAAATAAATAAATAAATGCAAAAGATTGTACATTAAAAAAAAGTAATTATCAGCACTCTGCTATTAATAAATAAAAAAATAAATAAATAAATAAATAAATAAATAAATAAATTCAACCTCAGTATTTTTTCCTATTAATATTTTTGTCCTGTTTTTCAGTACAAATATAAAAATAAATAAATAAATAAATATAAAATAATAATAATAATAATAAAATATTAATAATTATTTTATAAATAAAATAAAATAAATCTGCCTGTGTGAAATCAAACTACATTTCAGAAAATACACAGTGTAATGGTCAGAACCTTGAGGCAAGAAATAACAAGAATAAATAAATAAACAAATTAATAAATTAATAAATTAATAAATTAATTAATAAAAAGCAAAAGACTGTACATTAAAAAAAGTAATTATCAGCACTCTGCTATTAATAAATAAATAAATTCAACCTCAGTATTTTTTTTTATATTTTTGTCCTGTTGTTCAGTACAAAAAAAAAAAAATAATACAATAATAATCATAATAATAATAATAAAATTAAAATCAAGTGAGATGAAACTACATTTCAGAAAATTACACACAGTATAATTTTCTTGGTCTTGAGGCAAGAAATACAAGAATAAATAAATAAATAAATAAATAAATAAATAAATAAATAAATAAATAAATAAATAAATTCAACCTTAGTAGTTTTTTTTTCCTATTTTCCAGTACATAAACCAAAACCAAAAAAAATACAATAATAATAATAATAATAATAATAATAATAATAATAATAATAACAACAACAACAATAACAACATTTAAATTAAAATAGTAATAATTACTTTACAAATAAAATAAAATAAAATAAAATATGACTTTTTGCAAGAGAAGCATAATGGCATAAGTGTTTTTTTTGTGTGTTTGTAAGTTTGTTTTTGAACAATGAATCAAAATCAAGTCAGGTTTTTTGTTTGTTTGTTTCACTTTGAATGAAGTTCAATTCTTCAGTTTTCTCCAGTCATTTCAGTTACACCTACAACTTTCAACTGTAAAGCGTAAGACAGTTCAGTGTGATTTATCCATCGAGATTTAATTCGATTATACAGTGATCTCATTCTGCAGTTTTAAGCACAGCCAAATCAATGCACTTTACTGAATATTAATCGCCTTTTAAGTTAACGGCACTGCTGACTGGACGTGACATCGCCTCATTAATATTCATGAGCTCAGCTGATACATGATGTCAGATTGTTTCTCCGCCCCTCAGTGGAAGAGCAAAGTTCAAGCTTCACTTTCTCCTTCATGTTGCATTGTTCTTTTTGTCATCTGAAAGTTTTTGTTCTCAGATGTGACCTTGAGAGGACAGGCGCTGGGGTTTGTGGCGCCACGCGGGGTGCCGGGACAGTTTTCAGGCCGTCTCTCCTTGACATTCATGCCGAGGGTGGATCATCTCCAGGGTCATTCTGTAAGCGGGAACGTCTGATCACTGACCTGTGTCTCATCTACTGTCACGCCCGTCTCATTTCGGTCTCTCGCTGCCCCATATTGGTCAAATCACACTCTCCTACTTACAGCGGTAGTGCTTTAAAGAGGTCACGAAACAGAGAATCAAAATGTTCTTGATATTTACACATTTGAGAGGGTACTCTGCAATAAAACCTAGAGGTTTTGGCTTTGTTAAGTCGATTGCTGGAACTACTGTTCATCATTATAAATCCATATTGATCCTTTTTCCAGGTTATATCCGTTGCTGGAGAGGCTGTGATTATACAGTACGAGAGCTCATTTCATATGCAAATACGTTAGCCAATCACAGCAGTGGACACACCCTCAACAGAGCACTCAAATCAGAGGCTGGAAATCATAATTTCTATCTGAATTATAACCATTTTTATATTAACAAAAAAAAAAAAAAAAAAAAAAAAAACACATTAAGATTATAAGTGCACCTCAGGAAAAATAAAATAATTTTTATCTCTTTAAAAGCCAAAATATGCCCGTCTGTCCACCCGTCTGTCTGTTTCGGTAATTAGCGGCTGCTCGTTTATTCTCTTTGAAGACTAATCGCATTAATTGAGCACAGGCTCTCGTATTAAAGTGCTCTTCACAAAGAATTTTAAAGACAGGCAGAGAAAGGAGGCGCTCAGAAACATCCCACACATGCTTTGTTTTGGAAAATTTCAGGTCGGGTGTCGTTTAGTGTGTGTGTGTGTGTGTGTGTGTGTGAAGTCTGAACGAGTGAATCAAGCAGACGGGCGTCAGATGCTGTCAGTGCAAATGAAGCAATGATGTCATTCATTCATTAGTCGTCTTCTGTCTGTTTGTATCGACGTGCTGCTGTTTAGCATTTAGCACACGATCCTTCAGTCTACAAACACAACTGACCACAGAACTGTGTATGATCGGGAGAGCGAAATAAACACTTTTACAAATGACAAGAAAGGCCAGTTCGGCATTTTTTAAATGCAAGTTGTCCATTCATACATATATTGTATATTAATATAATATACAATTATAATAATATTTAAAGAAAGAATTACTATTATAAATTTAAATAAATAATATCAAGTTGTTAAAATATATATTACAAATAATTGATTTTCTGTATTAAAAATGTTCATAACTTTTAAAATAAAAATATTGTAATACATATAATAAAATGAATAAAACATAGCTATAGATACTTGATATTATAGTTTAAAATGACCATAATTATAACTGCTAAAATAAAAAACATTATATATATAAAGCTCTTATCTTTATACATTTAAATAGTTTAACAGTAAATAATACAATTGATAAAATCTGATAAAATAAATATTTGATAAAATCATTTAAAAGTTTTCATAATTATAACTTCTAAAACAAACAAAAAAACTGTAATATACGTGATAAACAAACAAAGATAAATAAATAAATAAATAAACAGATAAATAAATAAATAAATAACAGATATTATTACACATTTAAATAAGATCAAGCTGTTAAATATAAATAAATGGTATTATAGTTTAAAATGATCATAATTAGGCTAACGTCTAGGCTATAACTTCTAAAACAACAACATTGTAATATATGTAATAAATAAACAAAATAAATAAAAAACAAATTCATAATAAAACAAAATCATAATTATAACTTCTAAAACAAACAAAAAAAAAACATTGTAATATATGTGATAAATAAATAAATAAATAAATAAATAACAGATATTATCATTACACATTTGAATATCAAGTTGTTAAAATATAATGGCTATAAATATTTGATATTATGGTTTAAAATTTATCATAATTATAACTTCTAAAACAAACAAAAAAACATTGTAATATACATGATAAATAAACAAAAAAACAAAAAACAAATATTAATATTATGCAATTTAAATAATATGAAGTTGTTAAATATAATGGCTATAAATGGTATTATAGTTTAAAATGATCGTGATTAGGCTATAACTTCTAAAACAAAAACTAGGGATGCACCGATACCACTTTTTCCAGTACTCGCCCGATACCGATACTTTAATTTTTGGTACTTGCCGATTCCGATATTTTAAAATTTAACAGTAGATTTGTAAAATACAGGGTACAGAAACTAAAAGAATATGTATAATGTTAGTTGGTCAACTTCATTTATCAAATAGATACAGTCAAACTAAAATGTATTTACATTATCATAAACTGTGTCCTGCACCCACTAGGGGAAAAAAACCAAAAAAATTATCAAAAATTATCAAAAGATGGTGTATATGTCTGAATAATTTTTGGGTTGACTATATATCCCTTAGTTATTTTTAATTTTATACTTAATTATGCCCATTAACATGTCTTTTGTTACTTTCACTTTTTTTTTTTGTTGCTCTATGGTACATCTTCAATTTAATAGCATTAAACTGCTCCATTGCAGCGGCTCAGTACTGTAATCACGCGAACCACTCATTATGAATCTCCTAACTCTGATATTTTTAGAAATATAAGTCATGTTTTTTTTATCTGAAATATGCTGCTATTTGGGTTACAATCCAAAGCGACTCAAACAATGGAGAAACACTCGTGAAGCAAAACATCTCTAATGACTCCATTCTGCTGTCTGCTGTTTTGTTGTCAGTGTTTCTTTGCCTGCATACGCACTTGTCACATGATGTGGTATCGGCGTTTGGTATCGGGGCATTTAAACGAGTACAGAAGCTCAGTATCGGGCCCGATACCGATACTGAGCATCCCTAACAAAAACATTGTTATATATGTCATAAATAAACAAAATAATAAATAAACAAAAAAACAAATTCATAATAAAACAAAATCATAATTATAACTTTAAAAAAATCAAATAATGCAATAAATAAATAAAGAGTATTACCGTTATAAATTTATTATCAAGTTGTTTAAAATCAAGTTGTTACAATATAATTGTAAGAAATTGTTATAAATTACAACTTCTACGATTAAAAAATATATATAAATAAATGAATAAATGAATGAATAAATAAATAGATATTATCATTACACACTTAAATAATATGAAGTTGTTAAATATAATGGCTATAAATGATATTATAGTTTAAAATGATCATAATTAGGCTATAACTTCTAAAACAAAAAGATTGTAATATATGTAATAAAACAAAATAATAAATAAACAAAAACAAAACAATTTAATCATAATTATAACTTCTAAAATAAATAAAAAAAATTCAAATAAATAAATGAATGAATAAATAAATAGTATTACCATTGAATTAATAAAAACTGAAATAAATAAATCAATCAAGTTACAATATAATTGTTATAAATTGTTATAAATTACAACTTCTAAGATAAAAATTTAAATAAATAAATAAAGAGAACAAAAATGAGTAATACTTTAAGGTTTCACTAGGTAACATTAATTAACTACATTAGCTAACATGAACTAACAATAAAAAAATACTTGTAAAGCATTTATTATATAAATAAATGATATAATTAAAATCAAATTAAAACTCTTAACAATAGTTAACGCCCTGTGAATGAACAAGAACAGGAATGTTTTTATTAACTAACATTAACAAAGGTCAATAAACTTAGAAATATATTGCTCGTTATTAGTTCATATTAGTTAATGCATTAAGTGATGTTAACAAATGAGACTTATTGTAAAGTGATGTTATAAATGCTATAAATCAATAAACCGCTAAACATTTATGCTAAATGCAAAGTTAAACAGCCTTTGGTGAGTAAACAACACATGCTTTTGGTTTAAATTGTGATGTGAATGTAAATTGGAATGAAAAATGTAAGATAATTGAGTTAGTTGAGTACTTCAGGTTGGGCCTAGTTAAGAGTTAATTGAGCAGATCTCCATTAGGAATATATGTGGAAACGAGCCAAGCTACAGTATCTGTGAATAATGACAATAATGAACCCGGAGAGCAGCTCAGAGCGTGCTGTAGATGCCAAACCAAATCAAACGGCAGAAAGTTGGCTGAAACTACAGAACAAACTGAAGGAGATCACTGGAGGTCTGAGCGAATCTAGAGAAAACACACTCGACTCGAGTGATTTGCCCGTCTGTCACTGACTGACAGACGCTCCACGCCGTCTCAAAGCAGACAGAAACGCCGTCCGTCCTCCTCCCACTCGCGCCGTCTGGATTTACACGCGCGTGTTTGGAGTAACGGCGCGTGAACGTCCACCTACGCGCCGCCGCCGCATCAATAGAACATCTGCAGACGATTAGACCGCACGCTAAAATCAGACACCAACGCAGCGACTCATTAACCCATCCACAGCTTCCCTGCGCGACTGCATGCCAGTCATGGCTTCACTGAGGTCCTTGAGTCTGAAGGAGGGCATCTACACATTACAACTATGAGTCTCAGACATCTTCAGAAACCTCTGGAGAGACAATTATGCAACTTTCTGCTTGTCAGGTTAATTAACACAGACAGAAACAGATCTTCATCATATATATCATATACGCTCTACATGAGTTTAGACACATCAGTTCATCTCTGGAGTCGTCAGTTGTTTCATTCAGGTCTTAAATGTACCTTGTATATTTGATTATTCCAAAAATATTTAAAATGTATTCTATTTATTACTTTAATTATGAAATGCAGATACATATAAATATATATATATACATATAAACTACCAGTCAAAAGCAACAGAATAACTACAAATATTTATGACTATTTATCATCTTTAAAATAAGACTAAAGTGACAAAACTATAAATTATTTAAATGGAAATATGGTAATTATGTAGTGACCAAAATTTTAGGTTTAGGGATATAATTATATAAATATATAGCAATTATTATAATTTTCATTCATTCATTCATTCATTCATTCTTTTAAATGGATGTTGAAATTAAAGTAGTTTAAATATACAATTTTATTATTTAATTTTAATAATAATAATTATTATTATTATTATTATTATTATATTATTATTATTTTTATTCTAGCATTTATTTATTTATTTATTTATGTATGTATTTAAATGGATGTTGAAATTGAAGTCGTTTGTGAAAAGCAGTTAAAGCATGCATTTAATATTAATAATATTAATATTATCTATTAATTATTACAATTTTTGTTTCTAGCTATTATTATTTATTTATTTATTTATTTAAATTGATGTTGAAATTGAAGTGTTTTTTGAAAGCAGTTAAAGCATGCATTTAATTTAAATATATAATTGTATTTTTTAATTTTAATATTCATTTAAAAAAAAATAATTATTACTATTATTATTATTATTGTTATTACTATGTATTAATTATTTTATTTTTTATTCTAGCATTTATTTATTTAAATGGATGTTGAAATTGAAGTGGTTTGTGAAAGCAGTTAAAGCATGTATTTCATTCAAATATATAATTAAATATATAATTTTATTATTTAATTTTAATATTCAATTTAAATAATAATAATAATAATAATTATTATTATTATTATTATTATCATCATCTATTAATTATTTACAATTTATTTTGTAAAACAAAGTTAAAGCATGCATTTAATTTAAATATATAATTGTGTTATTTAATTTTAATATTTAAATAATAATAATAATAAATTACATTATGATTATTAAAAATGATCTATCTATCTATCTATCTATCTATCTATCTATCTATCTATCTATAAGTCTTCCATTTGAACAAACCTATATTACTAGTTTTCATAATTACCATAAAATGATACATTCTTCTTATTAAAAAAAATATATTATTAATTATTATTATAAATGATGATGATGATTATAAATGTAATTATTTAATTTATAAAACATATTTTTATAAAAAAATATATTTTTGTATTTTTTATATCCTTTTTATCGTCTTTCAAGTATTTTTTCTAAAATAAATTTCAAATAAAATAAAATTTATTTTCGAAAAGCGAGTGTAAAGTACATCTTAAACCATATTCTTTTCAGCGCAGGAGAAAATAAAGAGATCTCGCTTGATAATCAGTCTGAATGCATTTGATTATAAAATGCTGTAATGATTTAGTTCGACTTCTTTAAAGGCCAAAAAAACTCAATATGAACTGCACTCCTTCATAATTCTGTATAAAGCTGTATGTTTCTCAGCGCTCCCCATCACAGTCACCGCATTCATTTCCAATCAGATCAAAGTGGTGCTAATGAAGCGCTGGTTATAAGAAGAGACTCTAGAGATTCTCATCCCGCACATCGTCCTCCTCCAAACATCTCAGCAGACAAATGAAGCCGTACGATGGGGAACCACGATCAAAGAGCAAGTGTTCTTATCAAAAACAGACAAACATGCTGACTGTGTAACATCGAGACGGACCCGCGGCTCCTCGTCCAGAGAGACAACAGCAATCACTTCCTCCTGAGAGCCCGTTCACTGTGATCCTTTCATTGGCTCTTATCTGACAATATAACAAGGATAAAAGTTGTGCATCAACTCTAAATGAGATATTCCAAGGACGGGTTTGATTAAAGTACCTGGAGATGAGTAGTTAGTGAAGCTGTTTGAGGACGGTTGATTATCCTCAAAATAAAATATACTGATTTACCATCAATATTACTTCCAAATCTGTTTAGACAGTCAGTTATTGACATAAGCTTTATAGCAAGGAAAGCTCATTATGAGGATTTGTTAAATGCAGCGTAGTCCTAAATTTGTTAATGTTAATGCTACTAAACATAAAATGAAATAAAATAGTTTTCCTTCTATATATACACATGAATTAAGACCCTAATGAAAAATAAAATAAATTGTAAAAAAAAAAAAAATAAATAAATAAAATAAAATAAAATAAAAGTATTACGATGATTTCTGAAATGGATTGCAGTCCTAATTACTGTGTCCCTCTTACTTCCTCTAAAAAATAAAACAATAAAAATGAATAAAATAAAATAAAAAGTATTTTTTCCTTCTATAAATACATGAATAAAATGCATTTAAAAATCTATTACATGTATCTAGTAAATAAATAAATTAATGTTTCTATCAGTCAATCAGTCCATCAGTCAGTCCAATCAATTCCTCCGTCCAATCAATCAATCAATCAATCATGTATTCAATATTATGATGTATTTTAATAATAAAAATAATAACAACAATAATAAATAGAAAAAATAGAAAAGTATTACATTAAAAAATAATATACTCTGATCCTTTTTAAAAACATGAATCTTATATATATTTAATAATTTGATATTATTAAATAAATATATTACATTTATTTAATAAACAAAATATTAACATAAAAAAATAAAAATAATACAATTCATAATAAATAAAATTATTTAAAAAATAAAATACAAATACTATTTTCCTTCTATAAATACATGAATAAATGCTTGAATAAATTGTACTTAAAATATATTACAAAGTTTCTATCAATCAATCCATCCATCCATCATTTATCCAATATCATGATGCATTTAAATAATAATAATAATAGAAAAAATAAAAAAGTATTACATAAAAAATAATATACTCCGATTCATTTTAAAATCTTATATAAATCAATATTGTTAAATAAATCGATGACATTTATTTAATAAACAAAATATTAACATAAAATAAAATAACCAAAAAATAACATTAATATTAAAAAAAAATAATAAAAAAAGAAAATAAAGTACTATTTCCTTCTATAAACACATAAATAAATACTTGAATAAATAGTATTTAAAAATCTATTACATTTATCTAGTAAATAAATAAATGAAAGTTTCTATCAATCAGTCCATCAGTCAATCCATCAATTTATCCAATATTGGATGTATTTAAATAATAATAATAATAATAAATAAATAAATAAATAAATAAATAAAATAGAAAAATATTACATCAAAATATACATGGATCAATATTATTAAATAAATATACTACATTTATTTAATAAACAACATATTTAAACAGTAAAAAAAAATAATAATAATAAAATAAAATAAAATACAATACAATACAATAAAATAAAATACTCACAATGTTGTTTCACACAATATTAGTTACATATTTCTTTCACGAGTAATCCATTCTGCACATTCCCAGGTAAACTGTAGGGAATTGACCAGTGGATCTTTATTGGCACTGTGTTTACTTAAACAACAGAATCCTGACCACAGCCGGCCCATTCATCTCCATCAGCCAGAACGCTGTCTAATTAAAGCAATTAAAAGTGCGGTGAGAGAAACATCACGTATGCAGTCTGAGACACGACGATCGATTTCAGCTCCTAATGGCTCTCTAACAGCCCAAGAGCTCACGGATGTTTTACTGTAGTACAGGAGGGATTTCACTCCCTGTAGAGAAGAAGATCTCACGCACCCTTTCAATAAATGTCTGCAGCGCTGAATGGAAACTACAACAAATGTCATTTTTGTGTTCAAAAGAAAAATCCATAATAGCGTTTCTAAGACTTTCAGAAAGAGAGAGATGCATTATTATCAGTGGGACAAACCGTTGATGCATGGGCTAAAACATTCAAAACAAAAACGAAAAGAAAGAAGTGAATATTTCTATTCGTCTAGGATGCATTAAATTGATCAAAAGCGCCAGTAAAGACATTTACAATGTTGCACAAGATGTCTATCTCAAATACATGCTGTCGTTTTGAACCGTTTCTATTCCTCTGTGAATCCTGAAAAATAAAATGCATCAAAATTTTCAACATAATCAGAAATGTTTCTTGAGCAGAAAATCAGCATATTAAAATGATCATGATCATGTGACACTGAAGACTGGAGTAATGATGCTGAAAATGCAGCTTTGATCACAGAAATAAATGACAGTTTAACAGACATTCACATTGAAAACAGATGTTTTAAAGTCTAAAAATATTTCACAATTTTTAATGCATTTTTGATGAAATAAATGCACTCAGGGTAACTTAATTCGGAAGCATGAAGTTTTGACAGGTCATGAGTGTGTGAAGCAGGTCAGAAGTCTGGAGCTCTGCGCGTCTGAAGGGAAATCAGAGGGAATTACGGCCATTAGTTCTGAGGCCGTTTTATGTTCCACTTCTGTGCTTCGGCACTGGTGAATCTGGCTTAGAGGAGCGGCGTGTCCTCACGCGTGAGCGGCCCGCGCCCGCAGCCAGTCCTGCTCTTATCAGCGCGCCTTCAGCCAACACGCGCCGGCCAAACGCCTCCGCAAAATCCAGCTCTACTTGGGAATTTGCGGCGAGGACACTGAGCTTTTGTGCCGCTCTGCTCGGCTCCAGCGTTCCTGTGCCACAGAACTCCACTTCTGAGCACAATTTCCAAAACCGTTTTGAGCAGGTGATTGACAAAACTTTCCACAAAACCAGCAAGCTTTCAGGTGGAAAAGTTTTAAGGCACGAATTTCACAGAGGTTGCATGCAATAATACAGCGTGCATCTCAACATACTTGGTTGGATTTCTTAAAACAAGTACTCAACACTTCGTTGAAAACAACTGCAATCCTATAAATCTGTAAAAAAAAAAACTGATTTTATGTCAGAAATGCTGCTTTAAGATGGCTATTATATTAAATATGGTAGTTTTGTTGCCGTTAACTGAAACAGCTGAAATAAAACAAGAACATTAGAATACTAGAAAGCAATTATACTTATGAAATTCCTTGGCAAAAGGCAATACGTTGACATGCTAAAATTACTAAAAATTAAATTCAATTAATTAAAGCTTAAAAGAGAACAACTAAAAAAATGACAAAAGTCAATCTAAAATTCATAATATTCTAAAGTATCAAAATATTAATTCAAAATATTATATAAACTTTATTATAGTATATAAATAAATACTAAAATAATTAGAAATATTGTCTTGGTAACTTACTGAAATAAGCTTATGCACAAAAGTTACTAAAACTGAAATAAAAAATAAATTAAAGCTAATGAATCAAACAATATTAAAGAGACTAATAAAACGACAAAAGCACATAAAATAATAAAAACAAAAACTGAAAATACATAAAAGCTCATACAAAACATTCTATTCATAGCATATAAATAATGCAAAAATAATGAAAAAAAAAAAAAAGCCTACAATAGTTAGAAATATTGCTTTGGCATAAAGTTAAACTGAAATAAATAAATAAATAAATAAATGCACAAGAAAATTACTAAAAGTCAAACTAAAATGAAAACTAAATCTTTGTAAAAGTTAATTAATGATATAAATAAAACATATAAACACCATAATAGCATAATTAATACTAGTAATAGTAAAATTAGGTTACATAAGGATTTAAATATGATAAAATATTATATAAATATTATAACAGCATACAAAAATAGCTAAAATAACTAAATACATTTACATCTTAAATTTTCATAGAACAGAATCATAGTTCATGGAATAGAATTCAACTGGACATTATTCACAAAGTTTGTTCACTTAAACCAAATTTCTTAAAATCATTACTCTTAATGATTTTTCATGTTACTAGCATGTTGCTAGCATGATTAGCAAGTTACTAGCATGTTGCTAGCATGATTCAAACATGAGTAGCATGTTACTAGCATGTTGTTATCATGACTAACAAGTTACTAGCATGATTAGCAAGTTACTATCTTGTTGCTATCATGATTCCAGCATGATTAGCATGTTGATACCATGATTAACGAGTTACTATCATGTTGTTAGCATTATTAGCATGTAGCTAACATGTTTCTAACATGATTAGCATGTTACTAGCATGTTGTTATTATGACTAGCATGTTGCTAGAATGTTTCTAGCATGATTAACGTTATGTTAGCATGATTAACAAGGTACTAGCATGTTGCTAGCATGATTAACATGTCCCTAGCATGTTTCTAACATGATTACCAAGTTACTAGAATGTTGCTAGCATGATTAACATGTTGCTAGCATGTTGTTAGCATGATTAGCATGTTACTAGCATGTTGTTCAGAAATGTAAGGCTAAATATGATAGATAAATAAATAAATAAAGGTTATTTAATGATATAAATATAATACAATATTATACGAATACTAAATTATACAAAATGCCAAAATAAAAAAGTTATTCAAATTTATTTTTCAGAATTCACAAAATTTTTCCAAGTCTCTTGCTTCTTATTCTATATTATATTGTATATTATATGTCATTCTAGGGTTGAGCAGGTAATGGACAAAACATTCGGCAAAAGCATCAAGCTTTCAGCTAAAAGAAGTTTTAGATGCACGCAACACGTTTAGGAGCATCTGAACACACTCACAACTTTTTATGGAGAACAGCAGCGATTTGTGCAGCCGGTGTCGGAGGCTGAAGATGACTGTACTTCAGTCACATTAATGATGCCGACTGAATAGAAATGGAAGAGCAAATTGCCTCGGAAGGGCCATTCGCTGCTTTTCTCCAAATGAAAAGAACTCACTGCTATTTGGACGTCCATCATCAAACGCCGTTTGTTCCTAATGATCTCAGCGGAGTTCACAGACGGACGATTTAAACGCCGCTTTCAATAATGAAACGTTAACTAACAAAATAACTGCAATCGTGTCATTTTATCTGTCTTTTGTGAATATTATTTTCAGTCTGAATAATGAAAGCGACAAAACGTTCACCTTTATCCAGGAGAGGATCACCTGTGGAGATCTGACAGAGCGTTTGATTCCCGTCATGCGAAGGCTGAGGATGAGTGTAGTGTATACTTGTGAAAGCATAGCATTTGCATGTTTCATCAAAATAATAGCTTCTGAAATGACTTTCCTTCGCTACTGACATCAAATCCTCTTAGTTTTCATAGAGACACTTTTCACCATCTAATCAGTTCCTCACAGATGAAATCAAGTCCTGTCCTAGAATTGATTTTCCTCTGTGAATATCTTGTTTTGCTCAGAAAATGTGTCTGTTTTAAAGCCTCTGTTTGAAAGCATCACGCGTCTATATGAGAGCCGGCATCATCATCACAAACACTCAACATCATTTATTAAAGATGAACGATAACCACAGCACTCACAGCGACACGTGAGACGAAAGCGTCCGATCTGACCAAACACTCCTGAGTTTGCTCATCCTATACAAACCACAAGATGATTCAGTCAAATATGATTACACAGCAAGTACTGAGTGCAGTGAAGACACGCAGCAAATAATAGATGCTAAAAAAAAGTGCCAAACTATGGAGAAACACACTTGATAATATTTCTTAAAACAATACTTACATAACTTACATACATGCATTTTAAAAATAATAAAAATCTTTAAAATCAGTGTTTGCTTCAGAAATGTGAGGCAATAAATAAATAATGCAAAGCAAATGTATGTGTTTTTATACAAAACAGAAAATAATAATAATAATAATAACTAGAGTAAAGTTTGCAGACAAACTCTGAAGTTGTCTTGAGAAAGCCTTGTCAGAAAGTTTGAAATAATTTGAAAAGCTTAAAGTTTAAATTGTTGAAATTGAAGTTTGGGACTGAGTGGGATCACGCATGTTTCTAGCATGATTAGCATGTTACTAGCATGATCAGAATGTTACTAGCCGGTTGCTAGCATGTTTCTAGCATGATTAGCATGTTACTAGCATGATCAGAATGTTACTAGCCGGTCGTTAGCATGTTTCTAGCATGATTAGCATGTTACTAGCATGATCAGAATGTTACTAGCCGGTCGTTAGCATGTTTCTAGCATGATTAGCATGTTACTAGCCGGTCGTTAGCATGTTTCTAGCATGATTAGCATGTTACTAGCATGTTCCTAACATGTTTCTAGCACAATTAACAAGTTACTAGCATGTTTCTAACATGCGTGGCATGTTACTAGCATGTTGCTATCATGATTAGCAAGTTACTAACATGATTAACATGCTACTATCTTGTTATCATGATTTTAGCATGATTAGCATATTGTTAACATGATTAACAAGTTACTAGCATGTTGCTAACATGATTAGCATGATTCAAACATGAGCAGCATGTTACTAGCATGTTGTTATCACGACTAGCATGTTTCTAGCATGATTAGCATGCTACTAGCATGTTACTAACATGTTGCTAACATGTTTCTAGCACAATTAACAAGTTACTAGCATGTTTCTAACATGCTGTTATCATGACTAGCATGTTGCTAACATCATTAACAAGTTACTAACATGTTGCTAGCATGGTTCAAACATGAGTAACATGTTACTAGCATGATTAGGAAATTACTATCTTGTTGCTATCATGATCTTAGCATGATTAGCATATTGTTAGCATAATTAGCAAGTTACTAGCATGTTGCTAACATGATTAGCATGATTCAAACATGCGCAGCATGTTACTAGCATGTTGTTATCATGACTAGCACATTGCTAGCATGATTAGGAAATTACTATCTTGTTGCTATCATGATTCCAGCATGCTTAGCATGCTGATACCATGATTGACAAGTTACTAGCATGTTGCTAACTTGTTTCTAACATGATTAGCATGTTACTAGCATGTTGGTAGCATGATTCAAACAAGAGTAGCATGTTACTAGCATGCTGTTATCATGACTAGCATGTTTCTAACAAGATTAGAAAGTTACTAGCATGATTAACATGCTACCATCTTGTGCTAACATGATTCCAACATGATTAACATTATGTTAGCATTATTAACAATGTAATAGCATGTTGCTAGCATGATTAACATGTTCTTAGCATGTTTCTAGCATTATTAGCATGTTACTAACATGTTGCTAGCATGTTTCTAGCATGATTAGCAAGTTACTAACATGATTAACAAGGTACTAGCATATTGCTAGCATGATTCCAACATGATTAGCTTGTTACTAGCACGTTGCTAGCATGGTTACAAGTTACTAATATGTTGCTAACAATGTTGTTAGCATGATTAGTATGTTATTAGCATGTTGTGAACATGTTTCTAGCATGATTTTGCAAACGTTACGAGAACATTACTTTTGAACATTTCTCTGAACATTCTGAAAGAAGCAGATAGATTTAAACATGTTAGATGAACATTCAACTTAAATGTTTGAGAACTAACATTCCGTGAATGACGTATAAATGGTGTGTTGGGGACCGTGAACAACACATTTATTAAGGTTACTGGAAGAATGTTTGTTCGTAACTTAATCTTCCCAGAAAGTTCGCTGACTAACGGCATTACTGTGAATCTAGAGGAGTGTTTTTCTCGCAGGTGCAGGTTTTCTTCACACTACATTTAGGATGAGGAATATTCCAGCAGGAGCTCCAGCTGCTTCTATCATTATGAAAGCAGCTGCACATGTAACAGCTGAGTAAACGTGCATAGGAAAATTACAGCAATTAAAAAGTTAATTAACGCACAGTGGTTTTCTTTCATGATCTCGTCCTGCAGGAGCAGCGGGTGGAGGTTCACGCCGCAGGTCTGTCTTCAAACGCTCAGCTGAGACTCACGTCTTTAACTCAGACGTTCTACTGGTCTCAGTGATAAACGCATTCAGACGGATCATTTCATCCCGGATCTTCCAGAGAAAATCTGACTCCAATCAAAAACTGTGCGTGTGATTCTGCAGGAACCACTTTCATTCAACTATTCCAGAAAAATCAGAACTGAAAACATGGAATCAGAGACAATCATGGATTTCATAGTTTAAAATGAATAAACTTTTAATAAATCGCTGTTAAGTTGTATAAGAATTATGATATCAATTAATTGGGCTTTTTGCTTATTACAATTTAACCAGGAAAATATAATCCAGTTTTGGATTGTGCAATTTTTTACTGAATCAGATTGATTCAGTTTGAGTGGTTCTCGAGTTAACAGCTTAATAAATCAGTCTCTAAATCATGACTGGCTGAAAAAGAGCTAATAGATGTTTAAAGCATGCAAAATGTCACAAATATGTTAAAGTTAAAGAATCAAGATTGATTGATTGATTGATTGATGAATAAATGAATCAGATTTCCAAAATTAGCAAATTACAGCTTCTAACATTAATGTAGCTATTTTAGGGTGCGATATCTTTTAAAATGAGATGTTGTATCCAAAGTTCTATTAAATAATCTGAAAAAAAAGACAAAAAAATGACAATGTCAGTTACGTTAGATACTATTCTTGATTTTAGCTTTATTATTATTTTATTATTATTATTAATTAATTATTATTTTTGTATTACTGAAATAGTATTATTAATTTTAGTATTATTATTAATTTATTATTATTTTAGTATAACTGAGATACTATTATTGATTTTACCATTATTATTATTTTAGCATTATTATTATTAATTTATTATTAATAATAATATTATTATTATTAATTTATTATTATTTTAGTATTACTGATATACTATTATTATTTTAGTATTATTATTAATTTATTATTATTATAGTATTATTGAGATAGTATTATTCATTTAACTTATATTTTTAATTATTTTTTGTTTTTATTTCCCATTTTCAATTGAATGTTAAACAATTCTGTTGTGTTTTTGTCATTTTTATTACTATTTTAAGTCTATTATATATTTTATATTTTAGTTATGTTAGTA
Source organism: Labeo rohita (assembly GCF_022985175.1). Lineage (NCBI taxonomy): Eukaryota > Metazoa > Chordata > Actinopteri > Cypriniformes > Cyprinidae > Labeo > Labeo rohita. Next base: position 48,977,874 of record NC_066869.1, on the reverse strand, counting down.
CATCAAGATACACAAAAGCATATATATATATATATATATACACACACACACACACACACACACACACACACGCACACACACACACACACACACACACACACATATATATATGTGTGTGTGTTTCCCCATTACTTTTATTATTTCAGTCAACATTTAATTTATTTCAAGTACCAAAAATGCTTTTTTATGTGTTGTTTTAGTTTTAGTGAACTATAATAACCCTGTCAATAAACTGAAGCACAGATTTCTATGTAACTGGTTTGTAATTTCTTCAGTAAAGTCTTTGACATTCATTAGTTGTTCCGGTTTTACAAATGTTTTTATGAACAATTAAAAAAACTGTTGCAACCAAAGCAGCAATTTGTGCTTCATGAGAGACAGTTTCTTTTGGCAGTAAAACGGCAAACAATCTGACATAAAAGCAAGAGCCACACTGCTAAAAAAGTAGTTTGTTATCAGAAAAGAAAAGCATTTTGAAAGCAAGTGAGCTAAAACCCAGCTGAAAATGTCAGTATGGTTTCTAGTTTTTAACTCAAACATGTAGTCTGTTATTTGTACAGGTTTTTGCTGACCCTCGAAAATGACTGAAGAATAAAAGAACAAACGCACTGCTTTAGTTTTCACACTAACACAAGCAATTATGTCTGTGAGCACAACAATTACACAACACACAAACAGCATCGGTGAACCGCGCTGATTATTCCCTGGCATTTGCAAGAAAACCAGATTTAATAAAACCTTATCAGTCAGTATGAAAGCAGCACTCACAGCAACCGCTAACACTAATTAGCGAGCCACCGTAATGCATTTTTGCCCTCAGAAAACGAAGATTCAAATGTGTGAAATCTTACCGGTGGCAGTTACTGGTGAACGCCGGGCGAAACTCCAACGCCGATGCCCTACAAACGCCGGCCAACGCTCAGACCCGCAACCGGCCATTAGCGAACACACATCATTAACACAAATGTGATTAAAGCTACACAGATGACCGCAGAAAATGAGAGTTACACGAGCTTTAGGAGATTTCAGACACGCACGCACGTGTTTATATCTTGTCGTGACAGCACTTCATCTATTACACTAACTGCAGGTAACGAAGAGCTCATCGTCAGGTCCGTACGGGACGAACACATGAGATTTGTGCAGAATCACACCATCCATCATTTACCGTCTTCACATCTCTCGCTCGTCTGATGTTTATTTAATATTCTGGCTTATTTGATGATGCTTTCAGCGTCCAATAGAAACGCTCAATTACTATCGGCTCAATTGAACGCACTTTAACATGTTTACATCCATTCTGCAGATTTTCCACCAAAATTAGCACTGAAAATCCATCTGGACCTGCTCATCATTCAGATACTTTACGGAGTAGTTTTACTAAGTACAAAAAGAACTACTAACTACTAATCACAAAACGGTGAGTCCTTTTCCCAATATTGTTGTCTTCTCTCATTACTTGCTGTTTCTATTCTACTGTTCTTTCAAAGAAACAACACATTAAAAATAAATAAATAAATAAATAATAATAATAATAATGATAAATAATAACAATAACAATAAAATAAATTATTTTAATAGACTTATTATTTATTAATATTCTTAAAATATTTTTATAAATAAAATAAAATAAAAAATAAAGGTAGAAGTCAATAAACAAAATAGTCAATTGAAGTAAAATTAAATAAGTTATTATTCACTTATTAATAGGAATTTTCTTACTAATTTATTAATATTCTCAAAATGTTAGCATATTATAATTAAATAAATAAAATAAAATAAAAATTACAAATATTATTCCAGTAATATTAATCAAACATTTGTTCAGAGTTATTATTCATTTATTAATATTCTCAAAATGTTAGCATATTAATAATAATAATAATAATAAATATATACATATATATATATATATATATATATATATATATATATAATGAAATAAATAAAATTAAATAAAATTAAATGAAAATAAGACAATTTAGACAATGTTCAACATTATGGCAAGTTTGTCTTAAAGTTACAAATATTCACCCAGTAACTTTAACAGAACATTTGTTCAGAGTTATTATTAATTAATTAATATTCTCATAAAATCATTAGACAATGTAGAGATAAAAACATAAATAAAATAAACAATTTTTTCCTGACATTTTTTGGTCTAACATTGTTCAGACATTTACATAAAATGTTTCTTTAATATTCGCATAAGCAAGACAAAAATGGTTTGTTCATTCCTTCAAACTTTATTTTTTTCTTCACAGAGAGAAAAACAAGTGAACAATTAACCATAAACTACATTAAACATTTAAGATCAAAAGACAAAACTGAAATGCCTTCAGGAGTTACTTCAAGTATTTGTAATATTTTTGGCAGAGATGCTTTTAAAGCTGATTAATGTAAAGACGCCACTTTTCAGACAGATATTTGGCATCCTGACAGACTGTCAACACACTAAACCCCTCTTCAACCATCATTAGTTATGAGCAAGTGTATTTATTATATAGAGTCGCATCACTAAACTAACTTCATCCTCTAAAAAGCAGCGACGCTGCAGCTTCTGTGACACTTCCAGCGCCGTCAATAATACATCTCAACACAATTACTGTCAGACTTTAAATCACGTGCTGCGAGCGCTGCTGTCCGCATGATTACTGAATGAGGACTGTGATAGTTTAGTGCAATAAAAGGTTACAGAAATTTAGAGTGTTTGCCAGTGAAGGGCTACACATCCGCTTTCCTTAAGACTGACTAGTCAACTGGTTGATTTGAAAGTATTTTGATAGGCTTTGGTGCTGCATTTGGGTGCTTGAGATGAGACGATTATACAACAGGAGGATAACAGATGACAGAATACAGTAAGTATGTGTAAATCTGTTATCTAAACTAACTAGCCCGAGGCTCAGCGTATAATCGGGTGGGTTTAGAGCCATGTTAATCACATCACGCACAACTGAGACATATTGATGCATGTGACTTTATCTGGATGTCACATCACATGCGTTTCACTGCTAACTGAGCGTGTGACAACAACACAGCTGTGTTTGGAATAGAATACTAGTGAACTGTATAGTGTGCACTCCAGACTGCTGTTTAGATGCTGTATCAAGTTTACCATCCATTTCTGGTAGTAATATTAAATGTTACCAGTAATATATCATTTTTAACTCATTATTTATCCAAATAAAAGTCTGAATTGTAAGATAAACACTTTTTTATCCCATGGCAGAAACTCTCTTCTGCTCACCAAGGCTGCATTTATATGATCAATAACACAGCAAAAATTGTCAAATATAATTACAATTTAAAAATGGCTGTTTTCTAACCAGAAAAATGAAAATTAAATTAAATTAAATTAAATTAAATTAACCCTTAAAGACCTAGGACATTTTCGGGTCACCTGACACGCCTGCACTTTTCTTTGTTTTTTCAGACCTATTCTAGTAGTCAGCATCAAGTGCTATATATCATTGTAAACAGGAGAACTTGAAGTTTCAGTCTAGCTAATTTAAAGGCACAATTTTCCTTTTGTCTTCTCTAAGAATGAATGAATTTCCAAAATTTTAAGAAAATCGCAAGCAAAAATTGGAGGTTTTTTACTGTGCACTCAAACAGAATCTCATGAAGTTTGGATTTTTTTCTTTAGAAAGTTGTATTTGGGTGTTTTACACTTCAAAATAAAATTTCATCTACATATAACATTCCCCAAGGAAGTTATAGCCATTTATTACAATATTGGTATAGGCGCTTTTCAGTAAAAAGCAGGTCTATTTCGTTTGTTGACGGTATAGATGTGTTCAAAAATGTTTAGGAAGTAAAGTAAATGGAAACAGTGTTATGTAATAAGAAAACACAAGTAAAAAAATAAATAAATAAATAAAAGGTGAGGTTTTAGTTTTTCAGAGAAATCTATTTTCAGAGTATGAACAACAAACGCAAACAGTGCAGCAAGTAGTGAAAACAACTGCACCAATGGTCTTGTACAACAAATATACAAACAGTGCGAATGATTCACAAACTACTCACAAAATGAGAAAAAAATATAGAGTGCAACAGAATAAAATAGTACAAATGATCTTTCTAAACTATATGAGAAGAATTACCATAATATAACAGCCAAATGGATCGATCTACTGGCTGTATTTGCGTTTTATTGGACAGCGCATAGCGACATAAAAACAAATTCCAGTGCATTATCGGACATGTACTGCTGTTTCATCCTTGCTTTTGTTTTGTTTTATGTCAAAGTGCTCTGTCGTGTGTTTTTCTATGCTTTTTCAGAGAGTGCTGTCATGCAAATGTGCTATTTTGTGTTTGTTTTCATGCACGCACGACGTACTTTACTTTCACTTTGAGTTTGTTCAAATTTCCAAAGAAACATGCTAATTGGTGGTTCAAAGTCCAAAAACTATGTTTACTGGTTGAATAGATGACACTTTAAACCAATCTGGGCACGGGGGTGGGACTAAGCATCAACAATCGTTCCTGTTTGGCTGAGACGAACGAAATGCATTGGTTTCTCTGACCAATCAATGCAATCAAAATGTGATGATGTAATCACGTTCACTACGGAGCCTCTCAATATCCAAATGAGACAAGCGTGATACAGGAAAAAACGGAGGATCTCAGCTTTGTCGTACTTTTTAAATTATTCAGATTGGACGAGCGGTTCAAAAGTTATTAGATATTTAATAACAGTAGTTATTTTTAGCCGCGGGCGGCTGTCTCGGTCTTTGAGGGTTAAATAAACAAACAACATTAGACAATGTCCAACATTCTGGCAAGATTGTCTAAACTTACAAATATTCTTCCAGTAACATTAACAGAACATTTTTATTATTATTTTAAGAGTTATTATTAATTTATTAATATCCTCAAAACATTAGCACATAAAAAATAAATAAATAAAATAAAATAAAATAAAATAAATAGTAGCCAATAAAAAAAATGAACTAGTCAACATTTGAAGTGGATCCAAAAAATTCATCAAAGTTGTCCTAAGACAAGAACAGGTTTTGTTTTGGTTTTAGGGTAACTTTGATGAAAATTTTTTGATCCACTTCAAATGTTGACTACCGTAAAATTAAAAAAATTAATAATTAAATAAGTTTAAATTAAATAAAAAGTTAAAAAAAAAATAAATAAAAGTTACAAATATTCTTCCAGTAACATTAATAGAAAATTTGATCAGTTATTATTAATTTATTAATGTTCTCAAAATGTTTGCCCATAAAATAAAATAAAATAAAATAAAAAGTAAAAAAAAAGTAAAAAAAATAAATAAAAAAATAAATAAATAAAAGTTACAAATATTCTTCCAGTAACACTAACAGAAAATTTGATCAGTTATTATTAATTCATCAATGTTCTCAAAATGTTTGCACATAAAATAAAATAAAATAAAATAAAATAAAATAAAAGCATTACACAATGTTTAACATTCTGGCAACATTTGTTTAGAGTTATTATTCATTTACCAATATTAGTCTTCAGCATCACATGATCCTTCAGAAATCATTCAAATAAGCTGATTTGCTGCTTAAGAAACATTTCTGATTATTAGCAATGTTGAAAACCATTGTGCTGCCTAAAATGTTTAAAATGGAAACTGTGATGCATCTTATTTTTCCAATAATAAATGAAGAAAGAGATTTAAAACATATTTTCAGTTTATTCATCAAACAGGGATGCTAAAGAACTCAAAAAGTCAAATCAAGCATTGTAGTGAACACATGCAGTGTTTGCTCTGTTGTATGCAACACATTTTATCAGAAGTAGCAGATCATTTGCATGTATTTCACAGTATGCATACTGTGCACGTATACCATCAGCACGTTAGAGCGTTATTCCCAACACATCCCGTGTGCCGTGTCTCTCCAGGAGTAATTATATTTGTTCATTAACACAGACATGATCTCTCATACGTCGTGCTCAGACGTCATTAATCTAAAAACAAGTTAAAAGCGTTAGATTTTCAAACCGTACATCATCCGCTCCTCTGAGATCTCATTTTCGGCAGAAGAAACGAGCTTGTATTTTTCTCAGAGACAGCGGAGCCGTAATTGTAATGGGGGATCGTGTTCTCGTACACGACGCCGCTCGCGTTTCATCTGCTTCCCATTCACATAAAACCGTCACTCAGCGTAATAAACATCCAACAATGTGATTTATCTCAGCCGCCGACTATAAAACGACTTATTTACACAGCAATCAAGGGACGACTTTTTTGAAAGCAATCAAGTGCAAAGGAATCATTCAAGAAAAAATGAAAAATCTGTCATCATTTGCTAACCGGCACGCTTTCTTGCTTTTGTTGAACACAAAAGAAGCAGAATTAAAGGAACAGTTCAGCTAAAATTAAAATGTCCTGTTATTTTACTCACTGTTTTTCTTCAGTAGAACAGAACGAATTTTTTGTTGAAACTGTGTTCCTTGGTGATTCATAAAATTTAAGTCAATGGCTACCGACACTTTGAGAGTCAAAAAAGTAAATACAGGCAACACAAAACGAATCCCCATGGCTCCTGACAATATTTTGAGGTCTTATGAAGCAAAACAACCAGTCTGTGCAAGAAACTGAGCATTATTTACATCACTATCACCTGTAATCCAGAGCCACGGGGAAACGGTTCAGTTTAACGAATCATTCTTTTGAATCGGTTATTTTTAGTGAACTGAATGAACCAGTTCATCACATCAGACTGAATCATCTGAATCAGTTTGCAGATCAAGAAGTTACTCAATCAAAACTTTGCAGTATTTTGTCGTCAAAAATAGTTTAAACAAGTCACATCTGAGCCGCTGCCCATCTTCATTCAAGCACAGTGGTGTTTCGTTTATGAATGAATGTGCATTTTTAAACAAATCTAGTGAGTCAATGATTCAATTTCCCATTCGTAAAGACAGTCACTTGCTTTATTCCTAAATGAATCAGCTGTTTGAATGAATCAAATGAATGAAAGATTCAGTAAATAAATCAGCGACTTGCCGTCACCTACTGGCAGTTTTAGTGTCATTTTTAAACGTAAATCAGTTATTTAAATAATTTAATATTTATATATTCAAAATTGTATATTTAAAACATTAATCTCAACATGAATTTATAAATTTGATTGGACTCATGCCTCCTCTGAGCCTCATTAAACATGAAATACACCTACAAGACACTTTTGTGTTCTTTTGTAGTACAAATAATTTTTGTTAATACTGATTTCATTTGATTGGTAACTTATTCTACCTGCTCTTATTCTGATGTTTTAATTAGAAATGTAAAAAAAGCTTATTACATATATATTAGTAGTAGTAGTAGTAGTAATTTATTTTTGACATAAAAGGTGACATACTTTTAAAAAAGTTAGAAAAAATGCCATTACAAAGGGAAAAATAAAATTCCCCTGTAAATCACTGTAAAGGGGTCATCAGATGCCCATTTTCCATAATTTGATATGATTCTTTGGGGTCTTAATGAAAAGTCTACAATATACTTTGGTTAAAAATTCTCAATGGTTGTGTAAAACAACACCCTTTTTACCTTGTCAAAATCAGCTCTGCAAAAATCATCCTGTTCTGGTCGAGGCTGCTTTAAATGTTAATGAGCTCTGCTCGCCCCGCCCCTCTCTTCCCTCTGTGGAGTGACAAGCCTGTTTACTTTAGCTGCATTTAGTCGCTAAACTTGCTAACTACCACGTTATAAGGAAAGGCGATTGCAAAGATTCATTAAAAAAAACCCTTATACTCACTTCTGCTGTAAGTGAATCTGGATCACGAATGATTTGCACGAACATAGACGGATATATGTAGATCGGGAGGTGCATTCCCTTCACAAACAAACGTAATCCACTGCATCTTCAGCGGCTCAGATGTCGGGAGTAAATGACGACCACTATGTTCATTATTACATCCAGCAACACAACACCTCAATCGCTCAATCTGAGATATTCTTGTCTAACTTACATCCCTGCTCCGACATTGAAACAAAGAGGGCGGACTGTTACAGCTGGTCTGAGGTAAGACGCTCATGTCAATCAACTATCGTGAGAGTGTCCTCTGTCATGTGACGCCACACCGACAGGCATCTGAGAACGGCTCGATTTGAAAAAGGGGATATTATTTTTACAGATTAATTAAAAACCACTGCATGGATTTTTATCATTATAGGGTAGATGTGTACATACACTGACATCACACATTAATGTTCAAACAACATGTAAAAGTGAACTTTGCGTCCGATGACCCTTTAAGGACTCAATTATTACCTCATAACGAAAGGCTAATTTTTGATCAGATTATTAAATTATTGATTAAAAGGTGCTCCTGAAATTTTGACTGAGCTCCTAATTTTTTTTAACTCCTAAAAAGAAAAGTAAGCACAGAGCTCTGAATGAATGAACTGATTCAGTGCTCCAGTTCCTCCAACACTCACTGAACTGAGGAAACAGTTTGACTCCAATCGATGAGCCGCTGATACGTGAATCGAAAACGTCAATAAAGGGGAGAAATCAACATTTTTTATGGTTTCTCATGGTTTATGTAAAAAGGTAGGTTGATGAAAATTAGTTCATTCACTTTATATGCTTCAGACATGTAAAACATCCATGTTTCACATCATTATTGGTGCTTTAATAATATAATTACATATAGGTTACGTCACTAAACAGGCGAACCAGTTCACTGAAACAAACGGTCCTAAAGAATCAGTTCACAGAAAAGAATCAGACTTCCCCGTCTTCCTGAGGCTATGGATTACACGCAAAAATGTTGTAAATAATGTTTAGTTTCTTGCACAGACTGATCGTTTCACTTCATAAGATGTCTTAAGGAGACACAGGTTTTAATTTTGTCTTGTCTTTTTTTGCTTTTTCCTCTCAAAGTGACAGAAGCCATTGACTCGCATTTTACAAATCACCAAAGAGCACAGTTTCAGCTAAAAATCTTCTTCACTGTTCTACTGAAGAAAAAGTACATTAACAGCCAATTATCACTTCTGGATGATCTATCCCTTTATAGCTCATGCATGAGCTTTCTCAGTGAGTTTTCTGAGCATATATGCTGCTTTGTTAGACACAAATCTGTCCATAAAAGCGTCAAATGACGTGAGTCATATGCTACAAGAGTCAAATGCATTACTTGCATTATATGCATTATAATACTTGTATTTTTTTGTTTCTTTGTTTTGTCTTTTTAGTGCTAGACAGACCCTTTGTGGTTAGGAAAAATAAATGCAAAAACAAAAATGGATTAGTTGACAATATTATGCATTGTTTTCTGAAAAAAAAAAAAAAAAAAATCAAAATTAAATAAGTTTAAGCTTAAAAAAAAGAAAAAAAAAGAAACACATTTATTTTTCTGACCCCAATGGCAGATATTTATAACTTTATATTTAATAACTCACTTAATTTTGAAAACAATACATCTAATGCCATTTTGCTTCTTATCTTGATAACAATCTTGAGATATTTGCACAGGTAAACAACTGACAAAAACACACGTTTGTTCCAGTGTACTGTCATCGTTTATCTCAGACAGCTCAAAGTCGAGAGAAAGAGAGCCATCATTCCCAAATAAACAAGATGAAGACGAAAGCGTCCTTGAGGACAAAGACACCGGCTTCAAAACTTTCTATTAATCTTTCTACAACAACAACAACAACAACAACAACATGCAAACACAAGCAGCAGATCATCACACACATCAAAGCCTCGACTTTCACAGGAACCAACGTACAGACGTCATTATCAAACTCATAACCTGTCCGACCGTTATCGGCGTCAGATACAAGACACGGAGGAAATGAACACGACCTGAAGCTCATGTTATGGAAACACACACACATACACATACAGGGTCTAAAGTCAACTTATTACCTGCTGATTGTGATTGATAGTACATTATTAACTACTGATTGTCTTAAACATGTATTTGACGAAACTCCCAACTGACAATTATTTAACTGCATTTGGTATTAAGAGAATGTTAATTTCCTCACACGTAAATTAAAAGAATATTTCCTCCCTCAAGACAAAACAATAACAATAGTGATAAATAAAATAGGTCATACTTAAGAGAAAGTTTGCACTGGCACTCTCAAACTTCTCTGAATCCATTACACGTAATGAACTGAACCGGAGGGTTAGTCATTAGTTAAAGAGAGAGCCGTGAAATCAGTTTAGGGCACGAGCGGAAATCAGGGGAAATATGCTGCGTTATAATTACAGTTCACAAGTTTTTAAATGCATTTTCGGTCATTAAAACCAACAACATCCTACTTGTTTTCCTGCTTCAAAATAAAATTTGCCTGTTATACAAGTTGCCCAAACTTTTCACCAATGAATCTCCAGGACTTTTCCTATTTGTTTGTGATTAGTGGACAACAATGTGAAAAATAAAAAATAAAAATAAATAAACAAATAAAAATTTGAGATTACACACAAAGGCAGGTTTAATTAAAATTAAATATTCAAACATAAAAGTCAAACATAACCGGAAAAAAATAATAACAAATAACAAATAAAAACACAAAAATATTTTACAAACAAATAAATATTATTATTATTATTATTATTATTATTATTAATGGTTGTTGTTGTTTCATGCTTCAAAATATAATTTAGCTGTTAAACAAGTTTCCCAAATCTTTCACCAGTGAATTTTCAGTTTTTTTCTTTCTTTCTTTCTTTCTTTCTTTCTTTCTTCAATTAATTAATTAAAAATAATAAATAAATAATAATAATAATAATAATAATAATAATAAAATATAAATTTGTACAAATTACAAACAATATTGTTGTTTCATGCTTCAAAACATAATGTAGCTGTTAAACAAGTTTCCCAAATTTTTCACCAACAAATTTACAGGGTTTTTTTTTCTTTCTTTCAATTACGGTTAGTTTGTTAAAGATTATTTGATAACGATTTAAAAAACAAAATAATAATAATAATAATAATAATAATAATAAAAATATTTGTACAGATTACACATAATAATATTAATAATAATAATACTAAACAATTAGTAATAATAATAAACAAATACTAATAATAATAGTTGTTTCATGCTTCAAAACATAATTTAGCTGTTAGATTTTTATTTGATAAAGATATTTGTGCAGATTACACACACACACAGAGGAGCTAAATTAAAATTAAATTCAATACAATTTAATAAAATGTAATAATAACAATAATTATTATTAGTAGTAGTAGTATTAGTAGTATTTTATTTATTATGTATTATAGTTATTATTATTATTATACATTTTCATGCATTTAAAATCTTTGTTCTGATGTATGCATACATTTTGTCTGAAGTGCAAAAAACAAACAAACATATTGAGAAACTTCTAGAAACTCCTAGAAACAAATTGCAATTCAGTTTGGTGTCACTAGTGGCTCAGAAATCACACACTTCTTCACAATCACTTCTGAATATCAACTACAGTAGTAAACTTAACTCAGTGTGTGTTTGTGTTTGTGTGTGTGTGTTGGGGCTCTACGTCCATCTGGCGGCACGCGAGTACGTGATCGTAGGTGCATGTAAGGCAGCGTGTGCGCAGGTGTGACCCGTGCAGATCTGCCACCTGCTCCACGTGTCCGATCGACTGCGGGACAGATGCGCGCTCCTCGCTTCGCTGGACTCTAACTCTCCCCCGTCCGTTACCGGCCCGAGGCGTCGGCGGTCAGCGAGGAGCCGCTCGACACCTGCTGCTACAGATGTTCTGCATCCTCACCGTGACACTTTAAAGAGCGTCTGTGGATCACCGCCGGCCATCTGAGGGGCTTACAGCGATTCAGATGTCTGGACCGCAAACGCTTCACGCCACGATCATTGCAACTGCGCTGGAACGGCTAAGACACACACAGCGAACATCAGACCAAAAACAGCAATAAAAGAAACTAAAATGCACTAGCAAATATGGTGTAAAAAACTGTTTCCACTAACAATTTCAAAGAAACAGTAACTAACACAAAAAATGTTTGTTTTAGACATAATTTCCTTTAAGTTAATGTTTATTTCAAGTAACATTTTTTTTTGTTTGTTTTAGTTAGCAATAGTAGCCCTGCTTCGAAGGACATATATGCAACACATGTGTCTGTATTTGTGTGTTTGTAATGTTGTTTGTATGTCTGCTTGTTGCCATTAGAGCCAGTGTTTCCATTTTATATTTCAAAACATCTTAACAAGCCACATTAGCATTTCTGTTTATCACACTTAAGCGTGATACATTTATGACACGACTATCCGTGCTAATAAGATGCAGAACGTAAACCAGGACCAAAACAGGACGCAAACAAACAAACAAACAAATCATCACTGTTATCACTGCTTCAGAAACAGAGTGTTGCATCTTGGGAAATTCTGGATGGGATTATTCAGAGTCTCGCTAAAGGAGCGCTTAAGCCTGCTGTGAATTTACATGATCATACAACAACAACAACAACAACTGGTTAGCAACACATCACTAAAATCATTGCTAAATGGCACTAGAAAAAACACTTGGTTAGTGACATCATTAAATGTCTCTAAAAATGGTTAGTAACATTACTGAATGTTAACAGAAAAAAACAACAAGTTAGTGATACATAACTAACAGCTCTAGAAAAAAACAACTGGCTAGAAAAAAAGACAACTGGTTAGCATTAAATCACTAACAACAGCACTAGAAAAAAACAACTTGTTAGTAACACATAAATAAATGTTACTAGAAAAAAAACAACTGGTTAGTGATAAGTCACTAACGACAGCACTAGAAAAAAATGGTTAGTAACTCCAATAAATGTTACTTAAAAGCACTAGAAAAAAAAGCAACTGTTAGTAATGCATTACTAAATGTCACTGAAAAAAACTGGTTAGTGACAAATCACTAGCAACAGAACTTAAAAAAAAAACAACTGGTTAGTAAGACATCACTAAATGTTACTAGATAAAAACAACAACTGGTTAATAACTCAATGTTACTGGAGAGAAAACACAACTGGTTGGTGATAGATGACTAACAACAGAATTAGAAAAAAACTGGTTAGTAACATCTCTAAATGTTACTAGAAAAAAATGGATTAGTGATAAATCACTAATAACAGCACTAGAAAAAACAACTGGTTAGTAATAAATCACTAACAACAGCACTAGAAAAAAACTAGTTAGTAACACATCACTAAATGTTAACAGAAAAACCAACTGGTTAGTGACAAATCACTAACAACAACACAAAAAAAAAACAACTGGTTAGTAACACATCACTAAATGTTGCTAGAAAAAAAAACCTCAATTTTAGTAACTCAATGTTACTAGAGAGAAAACAACTGGTTAGTGATAAATCACTAACAGCAGCACTAGAAAAAAAAACAACTGGTTAGTAACATATCACTAAATGTTACTGGGAAATAAAACAACTGGTTAATGATAAACCACTTACAACAGAACAAGAACCCCCCCCCCCCCCCAAAAAAACCAGCTGGTTAGTAACACCACTAAAATGCTACTAGAAAAACTAGTTAGTGATAAATCACTAACAACAGCACTAGAAAAAATGATAGTGATAAATCACCAACATATCACTAATAGTTACTAGAAAAAGGTGGTTAGTGATCATCACTAAAAAAAAAAAAAGTTTGGTTGTGACATTACCGACACAGCTGGTTCATGAGTTTGCCTGCCCATCCAGTCCTGATGACTAAACATGCCAAACAAACTTGGCTTGTCGTCCACAACAGAGGCTCAAAGCCATGGCTTCAACCCCCCAATGCAGCACTACATGGAGGGAGAATAACAGAAATAAAGGAGGAGATGGGGAGGTGGAGGGATATATATATGGGCTCGTAACAATGATTGACAGGACTGAATGATTAGGCTCCTCCTGAACCTACGTTTGAAACTTCATTTAGTGGTACATCACCAAAACTGGTTTGTGATACATCGCTAAGTATCACAAGAACAAAACAAATGGTTATTCTGTTCTGTGGGTGGTTCTCAACCTGAGTAAGGCACAATGACACTACATTAGCACATGTTCACACAGGCTAGTTGTTTTTAACAACCTGTAGTCCTGCACTGCATGTGTAGTTTGGGGTGAGTCTGAAACGCTTCCATTACTCCACACCAGAGTAATGAAGAGCACAGACAGTAAACGCATGAGTTTATACCCAAGGTTTGGGTTTTCAGACCATCAGCGCAGCAGATTAAAGCATAAGTGGACCTCGATGAGACTGAACACAACAACTATAGAAAGATCTAGAAGAAGACAAAACACAAGCGAAGCACACAGCTTCCGTTCGGCCGGCGTAATAAACGTGCCGCTGCCTCCGCTCTCCTTTATCCGCCTGAAGCGGTTTGTTTGTGTGCGTCTCTACAAGAGCCGTAATAAAGCTGGACGGCTTTTAATCATCTCCCAGCATGAGCTTCTCACAATCACTCCCGTCTCACCACAAACCTCCTCCAGAGACGAGAGACACACAGGGAGGGCACTAGGATTTATACGAAATCACAGAATCCATATATATATATATATATATATATATAAATATATATATGAATAACAACTAATCACATTTAATAATCACATTTTTTCATGATTTATTACCAGAAAAATTTAATAAAAAAAAAAAAAAAATCACTTAATGTTACTAGAAAAAAAAACAAAAAAACAACAGCACTATAAAAATCAACTGGTTAGTAAAACACCACTAAATGTCACTCGAAAAAAACTGGTTAGTGTTACATCACTAATAACAGCACTAGAAGAAACAGCTGGTTAGTAACACATCACTAAATGTTACTTGGGAAAAAACAACTAGTTAGTGATACAACAGCACTAAAAACAAATGGTTAGTAACATTACTAAATGTTACTAGAAAAACAACGAGTCAGTGATAAATCACTAACAACAGCACTAAAAAAAAAACAACTGGTTAGTAACATCACTAAATGTTACTAGAAAAAACAACTGGTTAGTGATAAATCACTAACAATAGCAACAGAAAAAAAACAACTGGTTAGTAACACCACTAAATGTTACTAGAAAAACAACTAGATAGTCATAAATCACTAATAACAGCACTAGAAAAACTAACTGGTTAGTAACACATCACTAAATGTTACTTGGGAAAAAAACAACTAGTTAGTGATACAACAGCACTAAAAAAACCAAATGGTTAGTAACATTACTAAATGTTACTAAAAAAACAACGAGTCAGTGATAAATCACTAACAACAGCACTAAAAAAAACAACTGGTTAGTAACATCACTAAATGTTACTAGAAAAACAACTAGTTAGTGATAAATCACTAACAACAGCACTAAAAAAAACAACTGGTTAGTAACACCACTAAATGTTACTAGAAAAAACAACTGGTTAGTGATAAATCACTAACAATAGCAACAGAAAAAAACAACTGGTTAGTAACACCACTAAATGTTACTAGAAAAACAACTAGATAGTCATAAATCACTAATAACAGCACTAGAAAAACTAACTGGTTAGTAACACATCACTAAATGTTACTAGAAAAAGCAACTGGTTAGTGATAAATCATTAACAATAGCAACAGAAAAAAAAACTGGTTAGTAACACCACTAAATATTACTAGAAAAACTAGTTAGTGATAAATCACCAACAACAGCACTAAAAGAAAACAGGTTAGTAAAATCACTAAATGTTACTAAAAAAACTACTGGTAAGTAACATCACTAAAAGTTACTAGATAAAAAACATCTAGTTAGTGATAAATCACTAACAACAACACTAGAAAAAAAAACTGGTTAGTAACATCTCTAAATGTTACTAGGAAAAAACTACTGGTTAGTGATATATCACTAACAACAGCACTAAAAAAAACACAACAACTGGTTATATTTTCTTAATATTACCAGAAAAATTTAATCACACAACACAGAATTTCGCTAGGCAAAAATATTATTATAAATAAACAAACAAACAAATAAATAAATGGCCCTATTAATGTAATAAATAAATAAATAAATAAATGCAACCTGTGAAAAACAAGAGCCCTTGTTTCTGCCTCATTCCTTTACCTTCAGATGTCAAACAGGTGGAGAGAAAGACAGATAGAGGAGGACAAAGAGTGATGGACATGAGCAGTCGGACGGGAGTGAGAGTCTCAGACGTGCGGCTAGACGGGGCGTAACACACTTCTGCTCCGATGGAGGGTCATTTACCTCCAATCCACTTCCTCAGATTAGAGCAGTGACTCTCCACTGACTAACAGCAGCTCTGTTATCAACACACCACTGATGAGACTGAGCCGGACGTGCAGGACCAGCCTTCAGAGAAAGAGAGAAAACTCACAGACCAAATCTCTACACCGGCTCAATCATGATCCCTAGACAGAGGAGACGGAGACGTGAGTTTCCTAAAAGCACAGCGCTCAGATTTGCAGAGACACTCATGTCAGCAATGAAAAGTCAGAGATGGTAATAACTTGTTAATTTCTCAAATTCTCCTGAGATCAAAAGATCTGAACTTCTGTTAACATTCATTTTGGAGTTTTATTCTTAAATACTTGGGTGTAAATTTATAATTGAAGAACTTGAATTGCAAATACAATTTCCATTCATTTGGATTATGTTTTAACATAAACTAATACCCGTAATGCGATGCATACTTCATTACGATTATTATTATTATTAACACTTATATAACTACTGATATAAAAATTCAAAAATAATTAAACAAAAATGCATCTGCTGTGCATCTTTTTTTAACTCTTGAACATTGTTAAATATTATTTAATTTTAGTTGAATTAATATTATTAGTAAAAAATGACAATATTCTTAAATATTTTGTCTGAAATAACAATCATGACATACACTTGTGCAAACGAAAATAATGAAGTACTAATATAAAAACAAAAAATATATCTAATAAATATAATAAAAATAATATGTAATAAATAGAAAAAATAGATATATAATTATATAAAAAAATCAAAAATAGATAAAAATTTAAAAATAAATCTCCAGTGCTATGCATCTTTTTATCCTTAAACACCGTTAATTATTATAATAATTTAACTTTAATTAATCTTCTTAATCAAAAATGTGTCTGAAATGAGAATCATGACATACACGTGTGCAAAAGAAAATAATGAACTGCTAAATTAAAAACTAAAAAAAAACTAAATATATACATACATACATATGTGTATATATATATATATATATATATATATATATATATATAATTGTACAAAAAAAACTATATATATATATATATACATATATATGTATATATATATATAAACTAAAAAAAAGAATTGAATAAACTACTGAAATAATTCAAAAATAGTTTAAAAAAATAACGAATTTTCGAAAAATAAAAATGAATCTGCTGGGCATCTTATTTATAGATATTTAATTTTTCATTAAATGAATAATATAAATAAATAAAAAAACATCAAAGTGAAAATCATTAATTAAGAAATTAATACACTACTAAAAGGAAATATATACTATTTGTTTATTTATTTATTTTTTAAACCTGTTTTGGTTGAGCATGTGAAAATACTGTGAGCGACGTTTCGCTATGAGCTCGACGGTTTGTGTGTGCGATAAGATCGACTCGCGCCAGAAACGAAACGCTTCAATAATCAAAATGAATGTGGTCACAAACCGCGAGGGAGCGGAGAGACTCGACTTTATTACAGCATGAAAACAGCACTGGGACTTATTAGATTACACACACGTCTGTAACGCTGATCGTCGATAAGCAGCGGCAGCGGCGTTTCAGCGCCTCAATTAAAACAACAACAAACAGAGGATATGAGAAACTCACTCTTCTTTACTGCACTAAAGCAATTACTCTGAGGAAAGAGCGGACGGCAGCGAGGACGTCTAATTTCCTCATCTGCCCATTCATTGAGACTGATTTCCAAAAGAAGCTGTTCTCTTTTATGAGCGCGGGACACGGGCGGAGGTTAATGTAGCATAGCGCTGCTATTGTTACTGACGCGTGAGATTGGCTCATTTCCACCCAATTAATGGGCAGATTTGCCCACTGAGCAAGAGATGAGAGAATGAAAAGAAAGCACACAGAAGTCAGGAGAAGTTCAAAACCAGCGCATCAGATGGAAATGCTGCCTCAAATACAACTTTTGGAGTGAAGTAAAAAACTGCAAGTAGCACAAATAAAAAACATCAATATTTACAGAGGAAAAAATAAAGGTTATTGTGCTGACAAATAATTTGACCAAAATCAAAACTTTATTTACCTTGAATGAATGAATGAATGAACCGTTTACCACATTCTATTAAAAATAAATATAAAAAAAAAAAATGACAATGTATTTTTATATTACATAAATATAATTTTTTATACATTGTACTGATAAATACAAATATATAAATACATTATATATATATATATATATATATATATTAGAATTTAAATAAATTAAAAAAATCATAATTTACTTTATTTTATTTTATTAATTTTGTGCAAAAGGTTTTTATTTATTTATTTATGTACGTATGCATTACCAAGTTTTATTAATTTGGACAAAGATTTGTATTTTATTTTATTTAAATTATTTTGTGCAAATGTTTTTTTTTTTTTTTTTTTTTTTTTTTTTTCGTATTTTTATTAAGTAATTCATTATTTATTTCTGTATGTATGCATATATGTATATTATTATTATTATTATTATTATTATTATTATTATTATCAATTAATGTACTTAGTTTTATACTATATTTATACTATGTATTTATAATCCATATCTCATGTCTACTCATGTAATATTGCTTATTTATTTTATTTTATTTTACAAATTTTGTGCAAAATGTTTAATTAATTAATTAATACTACTTTTATTCATTAAGGATGCATTAAATTGATCAAAATTGAGAGTAAATGTCACAAAAGATTTTTATTTAAAAAAAATGCTGTTATTTAAAATTTCTATTCATCTGTGAATCCTTAAAAAATAAATGTATGACGGTTTTCACAAAAATATTAGGCAGCACAACTGTTTTCAACATTGATAATAATAAGAAATGTTTCTTAAAAAAGAAATCAGCATATTAGAATGATTTCTGAAGGATCATGTGACACTAAAGACTGGAGTAATGATGCTGAAAATTCAGCTTTGATCATGGAAATAAATTACATTGAAACAGATATTCAGCCACTTCAGATTCTAAAATTATATCAAATTTTTACTGTATTTTTGATTAAATAAATGCAGCCTTAGTGAGCAGAAGAGAGAGAAAAAAAGCATACCAATCCTAATGCATACTTCACTGTTATTCCACAGAATAATTGTAATAATAATTGTACCGGCCGCAGAGCAAAGATTATACGAAGGGATATTTAAAGTAATCATCAATCTGACTATTTGTCATCACAGGGTCACCTTCACAACCCCATTAGACACAAAGCAAACATCTAGTGTTTCTCTGCTCTTCCTCTGAGACTAAAGGAAGTGAATATTTATTGACTTCCAAAAATAAGAGGGAAAAAATAGGGTTTTCCATAAACATCATTAGTCAGTTTGGGGTCGCCTTCAATTACATGACTGCAGGAGCTTCTCTGGCTGAACAGCCATTATATAAAAGAAGAATACTGAAAACAAATGACCTCCTCATCATTCAATACTTCTGCAAACTCCTGGATTCAAACATGACGCAGCAGATGTTCTGCTAAAGCAGCACATTAGTGTGAGACGGTCCGACGTAATGAGCTCGATCAGTCAGCACGCCGCCGCCGGTCACAAGCTGCTTTCCCAGAGGAAACGCACAGCTGCTCCGGGATCAGCCGACGAGATGAATATCACAACACGTGCCAAACACCGTCTCTGCTGCTGTTGTTGGACTGGAAGTTCTTCAGCAGTTCCCTAATTTCCCAACATCAAATGGGCTCTAATGAACAAACAGCTTAATAGTCCAGCAACATGTGCTGTTAAAATTCACTTATGAGACTGAGAAGTGTGAAAGCGATTTCTTGAAATTTCATTTTTGCAGATGGGTCTCACAAAAATCTCACAAAACCTGGCAATATGGCATGCCATTTGTCACCACACACACACACACACACACAAAATAATTAAACCAAAAATAAATAAATAAATAAATAAATAAAACATTTTTAATGATTGCTTGATTTGTCCAATATGTATGGACCTGATTTTTTTTATTTATTAATTAATTAATTTCTGTATGTATGCATTTATTATTAATATTAATTATTATTATTATTATTTTATTTCATTTTTTTAATTTTTTAGAAATAATCCATATCTCACGTCTACTTGTCTGATATTGCTAATTTATTAATTAATTAATTATTTTATTTTTGTACATATGCATTACCAGATTTTATTCTTTTGGATTTTATTTTAGTTTATTATATTTTTTTATTTTGTACAAAATGTCTTTTTTTTGTATTTTAATTAATTAATTAATTAATCAATTAATTCATTAATTTTTGCATGTATGCATTTATTATTACTATTATTATTATTATTATTATTATTATTTTTATAATCCATATCTCATGTCTACTTGTGTGATATTTCTAATTTATTTTATTTTATTAATACATTTTGTGCAAAATGTGTTTTATTAATTAATGAATTTATATATGCATTAACAAATGTTATTATTTTGGACTTCATGGATTTTATTTTATTTTATTTTGTGCAAAATGTTTTTTTTTGGGGGGGGAGGGATTTTTATTAGTTAATTAATGTATTTATTTATGCATGTATGTATTTATAACAATAATAATAATATTAATAATAATAATAATAATAATGATAATAATTTTATTATTATTTTATTATTATTATTATTATTATTATTATTATTATTTATTTTATAAATAATCCATACCTCATATCTACTCATGTGATTTTGTTCATTTATTTTATTTTGTGCTAAATGTTTTTTATTAATTTATTTCTGTACATATGCATTTATGTATTTATTCATAAATGTATTAATTTATTTATATTTTGGATTATTTCCGTATCGTACAGCTAGAGGACTATCTGATTTTATTTAAGACTGTGTGATCTGAAGCTGTAAAATGGGCAAAGAAAACATGATAGATCTTAAAAGGTCTTACCAAAGAAAGTGTGACACAGACGAAGTGTTTATTGCTGATATATGACAGAGGTGAATGCATTTCACGGACAGAATCTGGCCTAACTGCATGCTAAAATACATGCAGTCCAACACTCAACACAATCACCCAAAAATTCACCAGTGCAGCTGCTGCTGTTGTTGATGGGAATCATGTCTCTGTCTCTGGTGTCCTGCTGTGTGCGTCAGTGCAGCAGCTGCTGTAGCTGCAGGCGCAGTGACTGCACTGTGTTTAAGACTCACCGCCTCTGGGCCAAACCACACACCTGTCAATCAAACCGCAGGGGCGGAGCCAGCAGGAAACCGCCACCCTACATAGCATGACGTCAACTAAACATGATACTTGACGACTGAAATGGATCTCTAATAAGCTTTTTTTAGATAAGTGACAACAAACATTTCAGTGATGTTGCAATGAGGTCATGAGTGTCGTCCCACGTGAAGTTTGAATTGGAATGACAGGAAGAAAAAAAAAATCTCCAGGTAACTATAAATAGCAATTTTCTTGCAAACTGTCTTTTGTGAGACTTTGAATTTTAAATCCTTTGAATTTTTAGATATACTTAAATTCAAATTCAAATTTCAAAATTCTAAAAAATTTTCAAAATTAAAAAACTGGAATTAAATTCTGAAAGGTGCACATCTCTGCCATAGGATGCCACTATTAACTTTTTTTCTACTTCTTCCTTTCAAGGATGTGACATCACATGGCTCACATTCCCAGTGTGAAAGCTGTAACCTGTTATTACTGGTGCTGAACTGAACACACAGAATCTGTGAGACACGGGCCGGAGGGTTGAGTAAAAAACTAACCCGACTGTGAACCTGGGACGGAGGTGAAGTCAACATCACATCCATCAAAAAATCTGTTTGATTCACTCCCCAAAGCCGGTTTGTACCTGCATTTGGACACTTGTTAATAAGCGATGCAGATCACTCAACACTCTGAAACTCTGAATCATCTCTAAAGGTTTGAGATACGAAGCTGTGATGTTTAGAAAAGTCAGACAGCTTTGTTGGACTGCGATCAGAGAAGAAAGAAAAAAGGAACAACTCAGCATGGCTGTGCATCTCACATATGTTAGTAAACGCAGCGCAAAGCAGCTTCAGAAAGCAACTGAGGACTCTGAAAGTGTGTGAAAGACACAATGCTGCATTGACTCTATTTGCTGTTTACCCCAGTTTACTTTAATGATGAAGACCTCTTCAGCCTCACTTCTCAGCCTCATTTCCACAACATCAACCCTTCACAGACGGTTCAAACAGACAGTCGTGTTCACACATTACACAAGTTTACTTTATTCTTGTTTTCTTTGTCCTCTGCAGTTCCCTTCTCTGATCACAGCCTGACAAAAACTCCCAATCCGTCTGCTGTTTGCCAAATATCACCGTGTTCTGAGATGATTCGGAAAACATCCAGTGATGCACTGAACATCGCTTTGGATAAAAGTGTCTGTCAAATGCGGAATGTTGATGCGTCCGTCTAATGTGTGTTTACTGCTGACACACAAACAAGAAACCACCTACAGCAGCAAACACACAAAACACCATAGCAACCACGTAATAACTAATCACAACACTCCAGCAACGACATAGCAACCACCCGGGACACCCTAGCAACAATATAGCAACTACCCAGAACACCAAAGCAACTACATAGTAACCATTCAGAACACCATAGCAACTACCTAGCAACCAACTACCATAACACCCCAGAAATTACCTATTGTAGCGATCACCCAGCACACCCTAGCAACTGCATAATAACCACTCAGAAAACTCTAACTACCATAACAACTAACTATAACACACTAGAAACTACCTACTGTAGCAATCACTTAGAACATCCCACCAACGACATAGCAAACACCTGGAACACCCTGAAAATGTACCATTAAGCACACCATAGCAACTGCACAGTAACCACTCAGAACACACTTGCAACTGTCTAGCAACCATATAGCAACTACCATAACACCCTAGAAACTACCTACTGTAGCGATCACCGAGAACATCCTAGCAATTACATAGCAACCACCCAGTATACCCTAGCAACTACCTAGCAACAATATAGCAACTACCTAAAACACCAAAACAACTACATAGTAACCATTCAAAACACTCTAGCAACTACCTAGCAACCATATAGCAACTATCTCTAACACCCTAGAAACTACGTATTGTAACGATAACCCAGAACATCCTAGCAACTACATAGCAACCATCCAAAATACCCTAGAAACTGCACTGTAACCTCTCAGAACACTGTAGCAACTACCTAGCAACTATATAGCAACTACTCAGAACACCCTAGCAACTACCTACTGTAGTAATCACGCGGAACATCCTAGCAACAATATAGTAACCACCCAGTACACCCTAGTAACCACACAGTAACCATTAGGAATGTCACAATACTCAATATAATATTGAACCGTTCGGTACGACATCCACGGTTCAATACGTGCTTGTGAAATGTGGTTTTTCGGTTTTGCATTTAAGTAACTTCCTTGTTTTATTTCTCTCGGAATTTGCTGTGTGTGTTCCCGCGATTTCACGTGCTGAAATCAGGGAAACGCTTTCCCGCGTTCAGAACCGAACCGAACCGAAAACCGGGGTTAAAAACCGAGGTACCTATTGAACTGTGGACTAACTGTATTGTTGCATCCCTAGTAACCATATAACAACTACTCAGAACATCTTAGTGACTACATAGCAACCATCCAAAACACACAAGCAACTACAAAACAACCACTCAGAACACACTAGCAACTACCTAGCAACCATATATCAACTACCCATAACACCCTAAAAACTACCTACTGTAGTAATCACCCAGAGCATCCTAGCAACTACATAGCAACCACCTAAAACACCCTAACAACTGCATAATAACCTCTCAGAACACCCTAGCAACCTTATAGTAACTGCAATAACACGCTAGCAACTGTATACTGTAGCGATCAGAGAGAACATCCTAGCAACCACATAGCAACCATCCAAAACACACTAACAACTTCATAGTAACCACTCAGAACACCCTGGCAACCTCATAGCAACAACCTGTAACACCCCAGGAATGACCTACTGTAGCAATCACCCAGAATATCCTGGCAACTACATAGCAACAATCCAGAACAACCTAGCAACCAATTAGAACACACTAGCAACTACCTAGCAACCATGTAACTACCCAGAACACCCTAGAAACTACCTACTGTAACAATCACCCAGAACATCCTAGCAACTACTGTACATAGCAACCATCCAAAACACCGTAGCAGCTGCATAGTGAACATCCAGAATACCCTAGAAACTACCTACAGTATCAACCACTCAATACATGCTTATAGAATAAGGGTCTAGTTTATAATAAACTTCATTTGCATAGAAATTCAGCATGGATTCATTCCATTGTTAAACTACATCTACACACCAGAATTCAGTGAAACATGCGAGCGTTGTTGTCAGTAATTCTACATCTGAAAACACAAAATCTTGACAGAAAACACTCTGACATGTGTGTTTGCACACTGCGGTAAAACAGAGTTAAGCTGGGAGAAAAAAAAAGACAATATACATGAACAAATGTGCATGTGTGCGTAAATGAGGTGAAAACGAGCAGGCGTGGAGCGCCAGCGTCTGGCAGCAGGACTAGCGGGAGAACAGCGTGTCGTCCTGTAGATGCGCTCCGAGCTCGAGGAGTCTCTCAAAGGTCTGTCATCATCTCGCACTGCCACTGCACGTACCATCTGCTTCCTTCAGCTTACCCACAATGCACTGCGCTTCATGCTGTATATGTGCACTCACATTAAAGTGTACTTCTGCGGCCAACATCACATCTTCACTATTAGCGCTGACAGAAACTCTGTCGGGAACTGGCACAAGTGCTCAGATATAATTACAGCAGCCTGTTAAACTCTGAATATAGTGAGCCGCACTGAACCCATGAGGAAACGGCTACTGCTCTTTTACAGCTCAAGAGACATGAAGGAGTTTTCAATTATACCTCAATTAGGACTCTTGTGTTTCTCCACAAATTTCTGAGAGGAACCTAAACAAAACTACAGAGCAGAACATGAAAGAGTTTTAGGACTAGAGCTACAAAGAACCAGCTTGGATACTGCATAGCAACCACCCAGAACACTCTAGTAACTACATAGCAACTACCTGGTACACCCTAGCAACTGCATAACAACCATTCAAAACACTAGCAACTGCATTGTAAGATCCTAACAACAACCAAAAAATCATATAGCAACTACCCAAAACACCCTAGAAACTATCCAGAACAGCCTAGCAACTGTACAGCAACAATTCAAAACAACCTAGCAACTCCGTAGCAAATGTATAACAACCAACCAGAACAGCCGAAAACAACCCTAAACAACCTAGAGTCACATAGTAACCACCCAGAACACCACAGCAACTAATTTGCAACTTTATTCATACCACCCAGATGAAGATAGCAACTGCATGGCAACCAACCAACATATTCTTGCCACTACCTAGATACATGCCAGAAAACCCTAGCAACTACCAACATTAGCGATCAACCAGAACATCCTAGCAACTACTCAGCAACCAACCACAACAGCCTAGCAACTATATAGCAACCATCCAAAACACCCTAGCAATAGCATAGAAACCGCCCAGAAAGTACTTGCTTTAGTAACCATTCAAAACAACCTAGCATCACCATAGCAACTGTATAACAACCAACCAGGACATCCAAAAACAACTTATTGTAGCAATGACCATGAACACCCTAGCAACTGCATAGCAACCATTCAAAAGACCTTAACAACTGTACAGTAACCACCCAGACCACCTCAATTATCACTTGCTTTAGAAATCACCCAAAAATCCCTAGCAACTATGCAGAACACCTGAATAACTGCCTAGCAACTACCCAAAACACCCTAGTAACTGCATTGCAACCACTCAGAACACACTAGCAACTACCATAACACCCTAAAATGTACCTACTGTAGCGATTACCCAGAACATCCTAGCAACTACAAAGGAGCCGTCCAGAACACCCTAGCAACTGCATAGCAACCATCCAAAACACCCTAGCAACAGCATAGTAACCAACTAGAAAGTACTTGCTTTAGTAACCACTAAAAACAACCTATCAACTCCATAGCAACTGTATAACAACCAACCAGGACAGCCAAAAGCATCTTATTGTAGCAACCAAACTGAACGCCCTAGAGCTACCTAACAACCACCCAGAACACCTGAGTAACTGTGTAGCAACTAGGGTTGCAAAGGGGGCGGAAAATTTCCGGTAAATTTCCAGAAACTTTCCATGGAAACTTTGTCCGGGGAATTTTGGAAATATTCCAATTTGGAAATTTAACAGAAATTTATGGGAATTTACGGGAATTTATGGGAATTAATTGGAAATTTGGGGAAATTTAGAGAAGCTGTATGATAAACAAATATAAATTTCAATTAAAAATATCAATTTTGTTTGATTATAAGCTGACATGCATGCAAACTAATACAAATTTTAAAAATTACATTTCTGGATTTTTTTTGGAATCTGTGGTGCTTTTTTCCTGGATTTAACTTAAAAAGAACATAATTTATTCAAAACTGAAATATTTTCTAACAATATAAGTCTTTACTATTACTTTTTATTAACTGAACACATCCTTGTTTAATAAAAGTATTGAAAAAAAAGACATAGTGGCCGCAAACTTTTGAACAGTACTGTACTGTTAAAAAGGATTTATATTTTAAATAAATACTGTTCTTTTTCATTAAAGAATCCTGTAAGAAAAGGGAATTAAAAAAAATATTAAGCAGCACAGCTGTTTCCAAAATTGATAAATCAGCATTTCAGAATGATTTCTGAAGGATTACGTCAATGTGACAGTGAAGACTATAGTAATGATGCTAAAAATTCAGCTTTTTTCATAGCAATACATTATATTTTAAAGTATATTAAAACAGAAAACCATTATTTTAAATTGTAATACTTCACAATATTACTGTTTTGTTCTGTATTTTTGCTGAAAAATAAATGAAGGCTTGATGTACGTAAGAAATCATAAGAGATGTTCAGAAAACATCAAAAATAGGAATGTGTCCAAACTTTTGACCAGTTCTGTACTTCTGTAGGAAACTGGCTAGCAGACGGTATAAGGAATAACACTGCAGCTTAAGCTAGCTAGCACATGATACTTCCTAAATAGTAAATGAAATAATGCTAACTAGCTTAGATTGTTCATATCTGATTTACTGGCCAGCTACTGTATAAACACTGGGACATGAGACATACTGTATAAACATTTTGGTTTTTGCTAGTTAAACTAACCTAAACTTACTTACTTTACATAAGTAATATCAAAATTTAGATGGGCTCAAATTTTTTTAGGGCTCAAATGCAGCAACTGTGCCTTCAGAGAAAATGGGGGGGAATTCCCCCCTTAGGTGACTACTAGGGGGACTGTGTGGGGGAGGGTCATTTTTAGACTGTTTTTTAAATTATTATTATCTCACCTAAATGTTTGCTCAGCCAGTGTATTTGTTTTAACAATGGCATAGTTTAGTTGCACAGTAGCTTACACACAGCACAAGGAAGTTTTAAACATATATATTGTTGTAATATTTATGTAATTTACATGAACACTAACCATAATGTATTTTGATAGTTTGATCTGTGCATGTTATAGAGGAATGTACAGTGGATGTAGGGTGTGTGGCCTTAACAGCCCTGCAGTAAGCAGTGTGCATGTGACTGAGCAGTGTGTAGATCAGAAAATTAAACTAAAATTGCATTAAACCTGATTATTTTAACCAAGATTATGCTGCAAGTTTTTCTTCTCATATACATATACATTCCCAGTTCCTGCAATTTTGCAAATTCCCAGTTTATTCCCAATAATTCCTGTTAATTCCCATATATTCCCATTAATTCCCGTTAATTCCCATGGAAAGTTTCCAATCTTGAAAATTCTCAGAATTTTGCAACCCTAGTAGCAACCATCTAAAACACCCTAGTAACTACATTGCAACCACTCAGAACACACTAGCAACAACCTAACAACCATATAGCAACTACCATAACACCCTAAAAACTACCAAAGGTAGCAATCACCAAGAACATCCCAGCAACTGCATAGCAACCATCCAGAACACCTCAGCAACTGCATAGAAACTATTCAAAAAAACCTAGCAACTCCCCAACAACCAAACAGAACAGCTAAAAACATTTTACTGTAGCAGCATCCTAACAACTACATAGCAACCATCCAGAACATCACTAGCAACTGCATAGCAACCATTCAAAAACACTAAGAACCGTATAGTAAACACCCAGAGAAACCAAACAACCTAGCAACTCCATAGCAACTGTATAACAACCAACCAGAACAGTCGAAAAAAACTTATTGTAGCAATCACCCTGAAACACCCTACAGCTACCTAGCAACCACCCAGATCACCCTAGCAACTGCATAGCAACCATTCAAAAGACCCTAGCAACTGCATAGTAACCTAGCAACCGCATTACGACTATCCAGAACACCGTAACGATAGCAGCTGCATGGCAGCAGGTTTGCATGAACAAGCAGCACAAGTGTAGTTTATTACTGAGATACAGCAGCATTTGCCTGCAAACACACTCTGTGAGACACAGCAGTAAATAACTGAGCTGCCAGTCAAGGGCTACAAGATAAAAGATCTTACACAAGCTCTATATTTTTTGATGCCGCCCACAAATAAATGCGATTAAACTGGGAACATAAATTTCTTAGACCTTTAAACCCCTACTGATTCCGTGAGGACGGATTACTAGACAGAAACTACACTGCAATCAGGCTAATGAAAACGAATACTATGTGCTTGAATGCATGGTGGTTTCCTGCTAAGGTTGTATACAACGATTTACATGCACTCCTGGAGCCTTTAACTAATGAGAGTCTAAAGGCAGCGATTACGGCCTTAATTCAACAGGCAACGGACACGCTACAAATCAACACGGCCTACATAATTAGCCTGGAATGGAGCCTTCATCTGAGAGCCAGCGCCTGCACTCAACGCTACATCAGCCACACGAACACGCAAACCCAGGCCATTCATAAACATGCAATTCAGTTCAAACATTTAATTATATTTGTTAAAGATTTGTAGCTTTTTGTTAGGACTGAACACATCTGTATGTTTTATAAAAACAAACAGCATACATATACTTTTTTTATTTACCCTTTACCCATAAATAATGATGACTGGAAAAGTCAAAACATGTGGAAATCTGGAACTTCATTTACAACAATTAGGATTTGATACACTGTAACAACCATTAAAATAATCCAACAATATTTATTAAAATGTAAAGATAAACAGATGATCATAATATACAGTAATATTATTAAATGCACAAATGAGCTTTGTGATAATATCACTGAAATTACTTACATTTATCAAAAGAAAAATTATATTAAGAGTCAAAATTATGAGAAACGTAGTCATAATTATGAAATTTAAAAAAAAAATAGATAAAAAATAATTATGAGATAAAACTAAATTAATGACATAAATTGAAATTATTAGAATAAAAAGTCAAATGATGGTAAGTATTAAGATATAAAAAGTCTAAATTATACTGATTCATAATTATCAGGAAAAAGAAGTCACATTAAGATAAAGTCAAAATTGAAATTAAAAGTCAAAATTATGAGATTCTAAAGTTATAGGAAACACTCGAAATAGTCAAATTTATGAGATACTAAATCATAATTACTAGATAAAAACTCAAAGTTTCTATGGTAATTAAAGGCGAAACTATAAAATTCTAAGTCAAAATGAGATAAAAAGTCACAATGAGATTATCAAAATTACACCAGATTAAATTTATGAGAAAAAAAAAGAATAAAACACTAAATTATTGATTTCATTATAATAATGAAATAAACAAGATTATGAGATCATTAGTAACAATTATGAGACAAAAAGTGACAATTTTGAGATGGAACCTGTCATAAATTTAGAATCAAGTCAAAATTATGTCAAATTGAAATTATGAGACAAAAATTCAAAATGAGATAATAAGTCATAAATATGAGAACATTTAGAAAATAAGACAAGTCAAAATAATGAAATAGCCAAAACTATGAGACAATTCATAATTCTAAGACGAAAAGTCAAAATTATGAGGTATTAAGTTATAATTGAGATAAAAAGGTCAAAATTATGACTTAAAATGTCAAAAAAAAAAAAAAAAAAAAAAAAAAATCACAATTTCTATACTAATTCTTAATTAAGAGATGAAAGTCAAAAGGTAAAGTCACAATGAAAAAGTCAAAATTACATAAAATTGAAATTTGAGAAAGTCAAAATTATGAGATATTAAGTCATAATTACGGGATAAACTCAAGATTATGAGATAAAAAGTGACAAATTTTGAGATGGAAAGCTCACATTTAGAATCAAGTCAAAATTATGTCAAATCGAAATCATGAGACAAAAAGTCAAAATTATGAGATACTAAGTTATAATTATGAGAAAATAGTTGAAATTATGACTTTTGACTTTTCAAATTTCATTATTACAAGATAGTCAAGATTATGATATACTAAGTCATAAATATAAGAAAAATTCTAAATTGACAAGTCAAAATAATGAAATAGCCAAAATTATGAGATAAAAAGTCAAAATTGTGAGATTGTTACAATTTTAAGATTGTTAAAGCTATAATAAAATGATAATAAAGAATAAAATAATAATAATAATAATAATAATAATAAAATGTCAAAATTGAGATAAAAAGTCAAAAATATAAAATACTAAGTCATAATTATCAGATAAAAATGAGAGAAAAAAATGAGATGAGGTTAAAATTACATCAAAATGAAAATTTGAGATAAAAAGTCATATGAGACAAACTCAAGATTATGAGATCATCAGTAGCAATTATGAGACAAAAAGTGACAGTTTTGAGATGGAAATTGACACTAGTTCACATTTAGAACCATTCTACACATTAAAAAAAAAAAATACACATTTTAGAATCATTCCAAAAAAATAAAAAATAAAAATCAGGCTCCTGTCCATAGACACACATGGCATGATTTCCACAAATCCATCCACTGTCACTCCCAGGACTTCCAGCGTGTCCGTGGCCATTAAAATGAGCTGCATTTGTTCAGATGTGTGTGCATCCGCTTTATAAACAACTGCATGTTTTGTGTGCAAATATGTGTTTCTGTGTGCATCCTGGAGCCCTGATGAGAATCAGCCAAAACAAGCCCACCGTGTGTGTTTGTGTGCCGATGCTATCAGGAGTGTGTGACAGCCCATCAATAACTGAAGACCTCTGAGGATGAAGATGTGCTGCTGCTGGAAGCAGGAAAATGGATGTTAACTATTTATTCCCGAGCTTTCTCTCCACTGCTTCCCTCTTTATCTCACCGCAGGATCCTGAGCCATTTCTCTCTCTCTTTGACTTATTTCAGACCATTATGTTTGTGTTTACGCGTCTCAGCGGAAGCATATTCATCCCAGAACTGTCTGAATCTCACCAAACCTGTCAAAAACACATCCAGGTTGTATTTTACTCAAAAAGTAAAAAATGAAAAACAAGAAATAATAATAAAACCCTTTTTTTTTGTTTTGTTTTGTTTTAATCTATTTATTTATTTATATACTTTCCTATATATAGTTTTATATTTTATAAAAAAAAAAATTAATTAATTAAAAAATAAAAATAAGAAATTATTTTAAACCAATAAATGTATAAATATATAAAAAATATATATTTTAAATACATTATTAAATATATATATATATATATATATATATTTTTTTTTTTTAGAAAAACTAAATATTTATTTTGAATTGGAGAAGCTACAACCAGGTTTTGTCAACATGAAGTAAATCTTTTATTGATGGTAAACTTTCAATGACTCTGTGTGGTAGCAGTTTGCACACAGACATTTATACTGTTCCATCACACAGACAAGGTTCAAATCTAGTTTGAACATTTGCAGGTCCTTAACTTTGAGTTTTCCCAACAAAAAGCCCAAAAAAGTTACAATTACCCCCGAGTCTTTCATGATGTAATACTCCTCACAGACGCTGTGTGGCTCGTCCCATTTCCTTATCTCCAGGGACGAATCTCACTTTGGGTGAACGCTGCACAAAGCGACTCTCTGAAAAGAGGTAAAAGGCTCGCGCTTGAACTGATCTTCCCCATTTATCTCCCATTCTCTTTAAACGACAGGAAAAATCTTCTCTCCAGCTGTAATCTTTCTCAGCACACTGAGAACAAAAGATCACAACTCCAGCTCTCAACACATTAATACTAGCTGACCGCGAGTGCACGGGGAGATCTGGGTAAAATCTCGCCTTTTTCACCGACCGAGAACCAACATGCTGCGCCTAAATCTCACAAAACACCACAGGCTGTGTTCACAATGAACTACTGGATTACTGCTCACTGCGCAATTTACACTCTACCAGTGTCATTTTAGTCTCATTTAGTTACTATTAGAGCTTAGAAAAAAAAAGATATCAAAAAAAAAACAACACACTAAAATCTTGAGATAAAAAAGTGAGACACAACGTCAATATTATGAGATACTAAGACAATATTATGATACTAAGTAGTAAATATAAAATCAATCAAAAAAATAAATTTTGAGAATTGTTGTTGATGTTATAATTATGAGAAGAATTACAACATAAATCGAAATTCATAATTATCAGATAAAAAGTCACATTAAGATTAAAAGTCAAAAGTATGAAATAAAGTCAAAATTGACAAAATTAAAATTGAGATAAAAAGCCAAAATGAGAAATCATAAATATGAGAAAAAAAGTCAAAATCATGAGTTTCTAAATCATAAAGTCAAAATTGTGAGAAGTTATAATTTAAATAAAAAGTCACAATTATGACATAAAATGTCAAAATTGAGATAAAGTCAAAATTTCGATACTAATTCTTAATTAAGAGATTAGTCAAAACTATAAAATTCTAAGTCATGATTATTAGATAAAAAGTCCAAATGAGAAAGTCAAAACTGAAATTGACATAAAAAGCCAAAATTATTAGATAAATTATAAGTGAGATAAACTCAAGATTATGAGATACTAAGTCATAAAAATGAGAAAAGTCAAAGTTATGAGATACTAAAGCATAATTATGAGATAAAAAGTCACAATTATGACAAACACGTCAATTTCAACAGTCAAAACTATAAAATTAACTCAAAGTCAAAATTATGTCAAATTGATAGTAAGATAAAAAGTCAAAATCATGAAATAAACTCAAGATTATAGTCGAAATTGACATAAGTCAAATTTATCATAATTAATAATACTGTCATATTCATGATAGTTATATTTGAGATAAAAAGTCACAATTATGATATAAAATGTAAAAATTCTGAGATAAATAGTCAAAATTTCAATACTTAGTCTTAAGAAATAGTGTTAAAAATATAAGATAGTAAGTCATAATTATCAGATTACAAAGTCCCAATGAGAAAGTCAAACTTAAATTGAAATTAATTATGACAATTATGACAAAATGTCAATTTCAATACTAATTCTTAATTAAGAGATAAGTCAAAACTATAAAATACTAACTCATAATTATCAGATTCACAATTCTCATCACAATGAGAAAGTCAAAATTATGTCAAATTGATATTGAGATAAAAAGTCAAAATTATGAGACAAATCATAATTATAAAATTAACTCAAGATTATAGTTGAAATTAAGTAAAAATAGTCATATTCATTAGATTTGTATTAAGTTATTTTTGAGATAAGTCACAATTATGATATAAAATGTCAAAACAGTTCTAAGATAAATAGTCACAATTTCATTACTTAGTATCTTATATTTTTGACTTTTTATTTCTTAATTAAGACCAAGTCATAATTATCAGATAAAAAGCTACAATGAGATGAAGTCAAAATGAAGTCAAAATTATGAGATACTAAGTCATAATAAATGACACAAACTTGAGATTTTGAGATCATTAGTAATTAATTATGACATAAAAAGTCGAAATTATGAGATGGAAATTGGAAATTATAGCTTTTATTAATATTTTGAATCAGTTTTTTTATTTATATTTTCTGTTTTCATTTTAGTCCTAGTAGTGTGGGTTTTTTATTATTATTTATTTATTTATTTGTCAAAATAATGTTTATTTCAGTTTTAGTTTTAGTTCTTTTAGTGCATCACATTTTATAGTGCATCAAAGTTATAGAGTAATATGCTTTTATGCGGTTAAGATCCCAACCACAGAAATCTTTCACAGATGAACGGATGTGAGATCAGCGATACCTCAAACGACAGAGACAAATCTCTTCTTTTAGAGATCAGCACGCAAGACGTTCCCTTACTGTAAGAGCTTTATCTGAGCCGCTGTGCATTATTGATGAATTAATGGCCATTTGACGACATTGTGAGGTTTTTGAGAGATTCGGTTTAAGCCTGTGGCAATGCGGCATGCAAGAGCGATTTCGGTTTCCCGTCTTTCCCATCTGCAGTCGCGTAGACTCGAGGGGATGGTAATGTCCCGGATCGCTGAAAACCTCCGGATGCTTCTGCTGCATATCACTACTTTGTCATGTGAGGGATTTTTGCAAGCTTTCTAGTTTTTACTCCACCTGCTCCTGAACTCCCCACAATCCAAATTTTTAATACTGTTGATTCTTTGATTATGTCATAGAGAAACGGATAAGAAATGAAAAAGGTCATCCGCAAATAAACTACCTACTGCATTTGTTCAATGAAACATCATAAATACAATCTACAATTGCTTAGCAGTCAACAAAAATAAATGAAATAAGTCATTCTATAGCACACAATTCAGATTTTAAGAATAGGCTCATTTTCAATTCATATGTGTGAATTTGAATTTAACAAAGTAAAAAGCCTAAATAACATGTGACAAATAAAAATAATTACATAATAATATTTTATACATAAAACATTTTATAAATAGGGCTGTCAAACGATTAATCGCATACAAAAAAAAATTTAGTTTGCCTAATATATGTGTGTGTACTGTGTGTAATTATTGTGTATATATAAATACAAACACATTCATGTATATATTTAAGAAATATTATATATGTATATGTATTTATTATAATTTTTTATAGAAATTATATTACATATAAATACAAATATGTGCACATAAATAACATTTCTCCTAAATATATACATTATTTTTTGTGTGTGTGTATGTATATATATATATATATATATATATATATATATATAAAATTACACACAGCACACACACACACACACACATATATATATATATATATATATATATATATATATA
The DNA here is from genome assembly GCF_022985175.1 of Labeo rohita. Classification (NCBI taxonomy): domain Eukaryota; kingdom Metazoa; phylum Chordata; class Actinopteri; order Cypriniformes; family Cyprinidae; genus Labeo; species Labeo rohita. Next base: position 48,942,457 of record NC_066869.1, on the reverse strand, counting down.
TAAAATTATTGAACAAAACTTTATTTTATTTATTTTTTATTTAATTGTATTATTATTATTATTATTATTATTATTATTGCATTTCATTTTTTTTTTTTTTTTACTATTATGATTTTGTTTACGTTTCTCTCTGAAATTATATTAATTCCATAAAATATCTGAATCTCATCAAACCTGTCAAGAACATGATTTGTTTGTTTGGTCTAAAATAAAATAAAAAAAATAAAATAAAACTTTAAATATATAATATTTTTTGATAATATATTTTTAAAAATGTTTCTAAAATACATTATTATTTTTTATTAAATATTCTAACATTTATATGTGACCCAGGAACACAAATCCATTCATAAGTGTCAATCATTTTAATAAAGCTGAATAAATAAGCTTTCCATTGATATATGGTTTGTTAGTATACAACAATATTTGCCCGAGATATGAAAATTTGGAATCTGATGGTGCAAAAAAAAAATCTAAATATTGAGAAAATTGCATTTAAAGTTGTCCAAATGAAGTTCTTAGCAATGCATATTACTAATTAAAAATGAGGAAAATTCTGAATTGTTACTTCATTTTAAATTCAATTCAGGAATTGATTCAATTATCAATTCAGTTCTAAATGACACACAGACCTGAGGCTGAAATGCGGAACTTCTGAAACAAAAATCCCACTACAAATGCGTTCAGATGTGATGACTTCAATGATGACGTCAATTAAACCAATCAGTTCACATTGATTGATTCAGGACATTTTCAAACATTGTAGGGACCCAAAAATTGTGTCACACAACGAGACGAGCTGTCAGCCTGTCAAATCAGAACAGAAACGAGTCCTGCGGGAAACCAGCAGTGACGCAGAACCTGATAGATACGGCCACGGCTATTACAGCGACGACGTGCAGCGCCGTCAATATTTCAGCACACATGTGAGTTTAATTAGATGAGAATGTAATTGGATTTGCTCCGATGTACTCCTCAAATGAACATATCAAAGATTTAAGCACACATAAAACGCTCGGCCAGCTTCGCCACGACCGTTTCCATTATTGCTCCAATTCTGTTGTGAAAAAGTAATGAAGCATTGAAGATCATCCGGTGTTCTATTGAAACCAAAGCCCCATGGGACACTTGGTCCTCAAGTGTCTTTGAAGTGTCCTTCTGTCTGGACGAAACCGTTTCCTTATCGCCACCCGTCTGCTTATCGGCCTTCACCCGAACATCGATTCTGAATCAATGAGCTGCCGCCAATATATCCCATCATTATTATTATCTCCTCAAAAACTCCAATGACTTCGAAAACGATCCGAGGCAGAATATTGTTTTGAAAAAACCTAAAACAGCTTTTATGACAAGGACAAGGGGACGTATATTCTTTCACGAACCCATTAGAGCAAACCAAAGGAGAAACTCAAGGACGTTTTTATTCCAACCAGCTAAATACTTCGAAAGAAGTTATTAAATCAAATAACCAGAGCTGAACTCACATTGCGCCATCGTGCAATTTATGTAATTTGATTTGCAGGAGAACATTGCTTTGATAAAAACCTGCATTTGTGCACCTAAAACAGAAGCTTTTATAAAAAGGAAAAGTGGACGTATATTCTTACATGAACCCATTAGAGGGAACATCAAACAGAAAAGTCAAGTCAACCTTTTCTAGAAGTTATTAAATCAATTAAATCAAATAACCTGAGCTGAACTGACATTAAAACTATTTCAATAATGTCACAAACAACACAAACAAGTATCGACCCAACACTGACAACAAGCAAATTTCCGAATTAATGAAATGAAAAGTAACACTTTGAATTAAATATACAATGTTGTTTGTTTGTTTAGGTTTTTTTTCTTTGGGGCTGGACAAATGTCATGTGGTGCGACCATGATTTATATTAAATTTAATTCATTTACTTAACAAGCTTATTTTTTTTTTAGATGTTCTCAGTAATTAAAGTATTTGCATTTATTTTGAGTTTTTCTAAATAATGATCTCATGTTTTTGTTTTAGGATTTCAGAGTCACCTTCTTAAACGTAGTTAGCAGACTTATTTTTTCATGTAAATTTCATAAAACGGATAAAAATGTTTCCAAAATACCATTCACTTAAGCATGCTGTAGAAGTGATTCATATTTCACCCACAGAAATAAAAATAATATTATTTTAATAGTTATTCCCATTATTGGTCGCACCATAAGATGAGTGGTCGCTCCAAATGACGCAAAGGCCTTATATCATAAAAAATCTATTTAAAGAGACGTGTGAAAAGTGCAGCACATGGCATTTCTTTAGCCCCAATTATTTAAACTTAGCATTGTGCCAATCTGGGACATATATCTATAATGGAAAACATTCTGAAGTGGTTGCACCACACGATATTTGGTCGCACCACATGATACTTCAAATTCAGTTAAAATTTACAACCACAGAATTAGCCACCTAAACAAGCTAGCTTCCCACAAAAAGGGTCACTATGAAATTTATAATAAAAATAAATACTCGTAGAAATAACTGAATATTCATTGTTTTTTTGAGGTTCTACCACATGATATCGAAATGTGGTAACTACATAACAGCCGTTAAACAGGTTACAAACCTGCTTGATGCTTCCATGGGTCAATGGCAAATTGCTATATGATGCAAAGTCCTATCTTTGAATGGATTCCAACATAAAAGTCCTAAATTAGTAGTTTCTTGATGGTCGCACCACATGTTATTTCATAAAATGGAAATCACTGGACAAAATTTGTTTGTATATTATCATGGAAATGATGGAATACAAACGCTTTGCAATTTCACACAGGATTACAAAACACTTTGGATATCATGCCAAATAGTGCGGAAAATTGATCTGAATAAATTTGGGTAATTTCAAAGAAGTTTCCAAAACAACAGTTATGGCCCGACGGTCATACCACATGATATTTTGACACTTTGAAAAACAGAAAAGTTACAAAAAACTAATCTTTTTTGAAAAGTTAAAGTGGGTCCATACATATGAGAGGTACTTCATTTTTTTTTAAATGCATTTAAACCGATTTTTAACTGAAAAAAATGCAATCAGACAGAAAATGTAGGCATCATGTCATTGACCCATACAGTAAATTAAAAAGAAAGTCGCAATTATGACATAAAATGTCAAAAATGAGATAAACAGTCAATTTCAATACCAATTTTTAATTAAGAGATAAAAAGTAAACACTATAAAATACAAAGTCATAATTATCAATTAAAAAGCCACAATGAGAAAGTCAAAATCGAAATTATGAGATAAAAAGTCAAAATTATGAGACACTAAGATAACCTCAAGATTATGAGATCATTAGTAATAACGATGAGATAAAAAGTGCCAATTTTGGGATAATTATCTACAGAAAAACATTTTCTTTTAAAACATACTCCAATCATTTTCATTTACAATTTTGAAAGATATTTTTTTGTAAACATAAAAAGTTTTTTTTGTAAATTAAAAGAAAGTCACAATTATGACATAAAATGTCAAAATTGAGATAAAAAGATTTTAAAAATGTCTATACCAATTCTAAATTAAGAGATAAAAAGTCCAAACTATAAAATACATTGATGAAAATAAGTCATATTTATCAGATAAAAATGAACAATTACATCAAATCAAAATTATGACATAAAAAGTCAAAATATGAGATACTAAGATAAACTTAAGATTATGAGATCATTAGTTATAATGAGATAAAAAGTAACAATTTTGAGATGGAAATTGTGTACAAAAAAAAAAAACAACAACAACAACAACAAAAACAAAAAAAGGTATTTTCTTGTAAAACATACCCCAATCATTTTCATTTACAACTTTAATTTGTTGTTGTTGTTTTTAATGGTCAGCCAACCTTTTTTCTCTTTGGCCGATACGGACTTTTCTTTACTTTTTGAGAACGCCAATGCCTGAGCTCCAGTGTTGCCAAGTCCGCGGTTTTCCTGCGGAATTGAGCTACTTTAACACTGTTGCCGCGGGTTGTTTTTGATGTCCGCGGGTTGAAGCGATCCCAATAATGACATATTTAGCCCCTGACATACGAACCCGACAAAAAAAACATGTATTTTATCCCCTCAAAACGCAATCAGACTATTTTTGGACTAGTTTTGAGTAGCAATTGGGCGGGATCTGTTGCGAAAACCTGGCAACCGTGCTGAGCTCTCATTCTTTATTAGTTTATTGTCTCTGTTTAACAGTTTTGCTAACAAATCATTACATAGAGGTTTTAAACAAAGTATATGGTATTCTAAATATTTATAATATTTTAGATTTTTTTTTTTCATATTTATTGAATAAAATAGTAAATATAATGTAAAAATAAATTTAATTTCAGCACTTATGCATGTGTTTTTACTATCTTTAAATTAATATTGTGATATCATATATCAGCTATCCTGCTCTCTAAGATATCGGCCATCAAAAAAAAAAATTAACAATCATAGTCATTTTTGGGTCATTTGTGCTGGAAGCAGATATGAGTTACGTTCGATCAATGCAGGTCTGTCGGAAAGCAATCGAGCGATTTGCAAACGGCAGAAAGTCGCCTGCCAACACTTCCATCAAACGCGAGCAGACTTCCATTGATGACGCAGAGCTCCTGCCAAACACACTTTCATTTCATTTCCCACCTGCCTTAATATCGATGTTAAAGAACTCTTTACGAGATAAAGTTGGCATCGTTAAAGTCCAAAAACCACACTGGAGAGTTCAGCGCGAGAGGACGGACGGGCAGCTGACGAGGCGAACGGTCGAGGCCATTATCGGAGCCTTCAAAACGCCCGGACACTTAAAGAGCCTTTTTATACATCTTCTGCAAAGTTTAAGCTCAAATGATGGAGGGAAGCAGTAAAAAAGGCACTTAACAGGGTAATGTGCAATCTTTGGGGATAAAAGCTAACCTTTCTTACTCCTGGGAAGCAAAATTACAGTGGAGGAGTATAAATTCTTGACAGGGAATGGTATTAAAGTCTGTACGGACAAGCTTGTTGACCACTTGATAGATTGAATTATTAAAAGCCATCATCAAAAGTCCTCGCTGCTCCTTTATTAACCCTGAATGTATTTCACTTTCAATTCATGAGTGCGAGTTTGAATTTAATGAATGTTCGACCACCATGGTAAATGTTGGTATATTAAATATAATTTAAAATAAAAATACAAGGCAGTATTTTTTTTTTTTTTTACAACAATTCTCAGTTATGTTACCTCAAATTCAGTTCATTCTCAGGAATTAAATCAATTATTTTAAAATATTTTTTTATATTTTATATTTTTGTATTTTATTTTTTTTATAATTTAATTTAAAAAGAGGTACAAATCTGATGCTGGAATAAAATTTAAAATAAAATAAAATAAAATAAAATAAATACATATTTTGTTTTATTTTAAAATATTATTCAAATCAAAATTAATTCAAATCAATAAAATACATATTTTGTTTTATTTCAAAACATTACTCAAATCAAAAGTAATTTACTTACAAAGCAGAACATTGCTTTGATAAAAACCTGCATTTCTGCACCTAAAACAGAAGCTTTTATGAAAAGGAAAAGTCGACGTATATTCTTACATGAACCCAGTTCTAAATGAGGTACAATCCTAATGCTGGAATACTGAACCAAAAATAAAATAAAATAAAATACAATACAACAAAACAAAATAAAATAAAATAAAGTAAAATAAAAACATATTATGTATTATTTTAGTTAATTTCAAAATATTATTCAAATGCAATATAATTTATACATTTTATACTATTTAAATATGTTTATAGAAAAAATGTTAATAGAAAAAATGATTTATATAAATTAAATAATTTTAATCAGTCTTATTTCAAATATGGATTTACTAAAGTTAGAAGGAAAAAAAAGAATTTAAAAAAAAATCTAAATTAAAAAAAAAAAAAAAAAATCAATATTACAATTCTTAGTTATGTTACATCAATTCAAATTCAATTCAAACTCAGGAACTGAATTATAATTATAAAAATTATAATTAATAATTATAAATTTAAATCTAAATGAGGTACAAACCTGATGCTGGAATACTGAATTAAAGATAAAATAAAATAAAATAAAATAAAATACATTTGTACGAAAAATCTTGTTGACCATTTGCTAGACTGAATTATTAAAATCCATCATTAGTGTTCTTGCTGCTCCTTTATTAACCCTGGATGTATTTCACTTAAAACCTGACAAGATCAAATCCTCAAACAAACTTCCAGTGAACAGCTCAAAAAGACAGTCTTAAATCAGTCTGAAACAATTTACAGCATTAGCAGAAGGATGAATTTCTTTCACACACACACACACAAAATGGATTAAAATGAACTAAAATACACCTACAGTAAATGAATCAAAATGGAATCAAATCAAAACTAAACCATTTAATGGGATTTTTGCAGAAACCACATGCACTTTTAAATAAAATGATAATTTTGTTGAAGGATTACAAAGACAAACACGCTTTAGAATAATTCGCACCACACTGCGTTCATATTTGCATAACAAATATGCATTACAAAAGGATTTGTTTTGATTTCATTACGATTTATAAAAAGATAAAGATCCTTCCTAAGCACGGTTCAGTAAAAGCAAGACTTACTATCTTCAGCACTTTCAGTGATGGGAAACGTACAGTAAAATCTTCTTAAAAGAGATGTGACCTCTTTTCAAGAGTTATTTCTCAAATCCAATTTACAGCACAATATAGACTAACCCACTTTCACTTCTGCTTTCTATCTCACACTTACAGCCAGATACGCACTTATTCACGGACAACACGAAGCTGGAAGCGTGTAGAAAGAGTTGCCTCGAATTAGATGACAGAGACGCACTCGTTTGTTTGTTTCTTTCCATGCAATAAGCTGCGACCCCTCGACTTCCCTGATCAGTGAACATGGGCGTCTGTACGCGTCGCTCACTCATAACCCTCCGTGATTTATGAACAGCCAGATCACTCAACGTCAAGCCGAGAACAAACACATCTAAAACACATTATCTCGGATCCGACTCATTCGTCTTCATTTTTCATTGGCTCATTTTTTACCGAGTTCGCTCAACGCATCGCCGACAACAGACGAGAGTAAATGTTGTTGTGTTCTTCAGGAAGTCATCGTTAGGCCTATGCTATGATGTGAATAATAAGTAAACGAGCGCTGACTTACCTATGACGGCAATTAAGACGAGCACGGAACATGGAAGAAAAAGAGAAAAGAGAGGATTAGTGTTACACTTTCAAGTCCAAACTCATTTATCTTGCATCAGTCTTGCTAAATTTATTCACAACAACAGATAAAGGCAGCTGAAGACTGGCAGACATGAACCAAGCTAACAGGAAACATTCCCAGGACGTTCTTGCAAAGTTTTCTCAAAGTTATGAACAAACAAACTGGTTCTCTGAAAACATTAGCACAAAAACATTTTTATAAATCTTTCATGGAATGTTTTTTCCTGAAATAATAAACCAAGATTAAATTCCTGACGGTTAGTATTTGGTTTGTTTTGTGTTAAAATATAAGGCAGTGAAACATTTTACAGAAGGAAATTGTTTAAATTAAAATAGGAATTAATTATATGAATGTATTTTCTAAGGGAAGCGACCGTCTTCAGAAACGTTTCGATGGGTTTTATTTTCATTTTTCCCGCATATACTGCCTGATAAAGCAGCGTCCATAAATGCAGCTGCTTTGTTTACAGCGGTTACTTTGGAAACAGCTCTATTTCTGCTGTTCCATAAGCGCCACCTGCTGTCAGACAGTGAATTTACATTTTCTTTCAGCCTGCTGTTTTTGTTCTAACCAATGCAAAAATCATATTGATTCTTTTATGCACATTTGCAAATTTTAACTAGTTGGTTGATGGAAAATAAGATAAGTGTATTCTAAAAATGTTAACTTGGATAGTAAGGTATCTAGAATTATTAACCAAGCAGATAAAATACATAAAATCATTTATTTGATATTTCTTTTCTTAAAAATGGTTTTAGAATTTAAAACCCTTAAAAAGTTTTTTTTTTCTTTCTTTCTTTTCTCTCAAAAACTAATTTTAAATGTATTACATGTTTTTGTGTATGTGTGTGTGTGTGTGTGTTTTTTTTTTTTTTTTTTTTAAATCTGGACATTGTTCTTGTTAATTCCATTATTTTACTGTTTCTGCTGTTGTTACACTTACCTCAAACTTAACTTGTTTTTTTTTTGTTGTTTTTTTTTCTTAATTTATTTAAAAAAAGGTTTAAACATGTAAACATTAAAATAGAAGGTCCCCTGAAAAAAAAATATTTTTTAATTATTTTTTTTAAATGTTACTATGTGTTTCACAGAACAGTCAAAAGTAACAATTCTATAATGTTTGCAAAATGATACAATGGAATGTTCTTGTAACATTTACATAACTATTGTAACATTTTAAAAAAACCTGTAACATTTACATAACTATTGTAACATTTTTTTTTTTAATGGACATTTTGAAATGTTAAAAAAATAAAGTTTTTATAACTTAATGGAAATGTTAGCAAAACATTTTTAACTCTTTAACTGTCACTCCCATTTTTGAAAAGACGTACACATTATCCAAACTTACATTTTTATAATTCATAAATGAAAACATTTTGTAATATGACTTTGATGTACATTTTCCATGGTGATGCAATGTCTGATTTTAAAATGGCTTTCAAAGGATAAATTCTGAGATTTTAAGTTTTCAACGGATATATAATCTCTATTGATTTGTAATATGGTGAAGTAAACGTAGACGTCCCATTGAGGGCACGGGTGACAGTTAAGAGGTTAAACAAATTTTATAATTCAATTTGATGTTGATTCACAAGTTTGTGACTCAATACATTTTTTTCTCAATTCAACTCATGGATTTATAGACAATCAGATACAAGACTTTGTCTGCTCCCCCACACAATAAACCCTGTCAGTTGGTGCATTACTATATTAAAGAGGTTTGCAAATTAGCCTTTGAATTGCACACAAGGCAGTTTTTCTAATAAAAATGTTTCTACTCCAGTTTGTTCAATTTACTGTTGAAAAAAAATAATAATAATAAAGGTATCACATAATAATAATGTAATACATCGCATATACTTATCAAAACTCTCGTTTCTATTTATTTAGTGGATTATGAAGTGTAAGGACACTGAATGTGACATTATGTGACATTATTGTTTACAAGCTGTTGTACTGACATCTTTCCACAGTTTAAAAGCGTGAAACCCAGCCATGCTTAAAACATATTTTTGCTAGCTATACAAAATGCTTTAGATAAGTTTAAAGACCAATAAACCAGAGTTTTACTCACACAAATAAAGAATTTACTGCTAACATCCTAATTAGAATTGCCTGAACAGCACCATGCCATAAACTCTCAAAATTAATGACAAAGTTTAGTAGTTTAAAGCTGATCCTCCAAATACAGTCTATATTTATCACCACAAGGGCCACAGTAACAGACCAATCCATTACAAGCATTAAAACACAAGGGAAAATGGTTTAATGCATGTTTATGCATCATCTCTTAAGAGTCCCTGAAGTAAATTCACATTCACTATATTCTTAGAACAATTATGGCATTTACGTAAAGACATACACTACATTACAGAATGCATGTATTCAATGACACACATTAAGCAATTTCTAAAATAACTGCAATCTAGCTGGATATCTGAAGGAAATGCATATGTAATTTGGTCTAATATTATAGTATTTCACATGAAAGGCTGTATTAGTTTACATATCATTTGCACAAATGAATGTATGACTTATTAAATTACACAAACGTTATTTATCTGCTTACTAAAACAGAGTTTTATATATATATAAACACATATATTATATAAACATATATAAACCTCAACAGTGATTAATACACAAAGCATCATCTACTCTAATAAATAAAAAAATGCACATGTAATATTGATTTGAGAAGGTATTCTATTATGTGACAGAATTAGAGCGCAGTGAACTCAATCTCCGCTTCACATCAATTTTCCTGTATTTATTTAGTGATAATGGCCATCTATTCATTATCCTGCTTGTTGCATGCCTATTTATCAAATAAATAAACGCACAAACATAAAATATTGATCTGTGTTAAGTCTTTGCTTGCTTGATTCTTGAATGAGCAATTATGGGATTTTGCATTCAATTATTTTCTATATATTTGCAAATAACAGCTATTTTGAATTGAATATGCATGAACACACATAAACAAGTTTCACTGTATGCACATTAAACCTGCTGAACCTTAAGAGAAACAATGCACTTCTTCACCCGACGTCTTGTTAATCAGAGATCGGGAGCTTTGGAGTGGATGCCTGCAAAAATATTTCTCAGAAAGCGCCGCTAACCACTAAAATGTCACTAATCTCACTGCATTAAAATCGTCAAATCTAGGTAACTGCTCTACTCTCACCACTTTTCACTCCATAAAAGCGTCGCATTTGTCCGCATTCTCCAGCAGCTAATACCGCCGCAGCGTACGCCGACTTCATCTCCCCTTTATCTCAGAGACGAGGGCCGCACTTAAGCGAGGGGTTATTAGCACACTTTTCCGGCGAGTGCGATCGAACAGTCGGAAAGATCTAGAAAAGCCTTTTAGAAGCACAAAACATGAACTTTTTTTGTGAGGGCTGGCAGTAATCACACTTTAAGTGTCTAATGGAATTTTGAATAACCGGTCAAGTGGCTATGAAGTGTGATTTAGACTCGTATGATGGATCTCTCGGGAGAACGTCTCTAAAATTCCACAGTCCACAGCGGGACAAACTGGGTGGATGTTAGCAAGTACATTGTGTTTGATTGGGAAGAATTTTACTGAGGAGAAAATAATTTGGAACAGAACAGCAGATAAATTACTCTCAGATAATTAATTTGGCATTAACAAACACCGTTAGACGAGAATGTGATGCAACAGGCCAAAAAAAAAAAGAGCTAAAAAACTTAAAACTTTCTGGTAATAACAGCTGGTACTAGTGATAGCAGGAACTAGTTTCAAAAAAGGGAGAGTTATTGCTCTAAAAGTATACTTGTACTGTATGTGTACCATTTATTCACTAAATTGACCCATTTTTTAATTTATTAAAAGTATACATTTAAGTATACTCTAAGTGTTCTGGTAGTAAACTTTGAGCACAAAAGTTTACATCTAACTTTTTCTTCACTATACTGTTAGTTATATACTTCTAATCCATTTTAGTTTACAAAACTACACTTTTAAGAATACACTTAAGAATACAATACTTTTTGTACTTCAGGTATACTTTACCTCTTTACTACTTGTATATCATTTTTTTTATTTTAAGTATACACTGATTTACACTGTTTAATAAAATTGCATGATAAAATGCCATAACCAGCTGTATATAACTAGTAAACTATCAGTATACCAGAAGTTACCTTGAAGCATAATTGCAATACTTAAGAAACGCTTAAATGTAAATGGTACTCAAAAATACTCAAAATATACTCAATACTCAAAAATACTCAATGTTACAATGCATCACTACTTCTTATGTATCCTAAGTAGTATTGAAATACAAGTATACATGCAACACACATAGTATACTTGTACGTGTATAAGTACACATATAAGTATACTACTAGAATATTGATTTTAGTATACTACACAAAGTATACTCGGAAAATATACTTGAACTTAAGTCAACTAACAGTATACATAAAGATAACTTGCAGTATTATTGCAAAATCAAAGAAATTATTAGATGTTAACTGCATACTTAAAATGCACTTAAATGTTTACATTCATAGACTAAAGTAGGCAAATTTAGTCCTATGAAGTATTGAAATAATACATTGCTATTATTATACTACGTGCAGTTTATACCTGGAAAATATACTTGAACTTGGCTTAGGTTTACTTAATAAACTAACAGTGTACATAAAGTTAACTTGTAGTATTTTTGCAATATTAAAGAAACATTTAGTTGTCAACTGTGTACTCAAAATTTACACTTAAAATACACTTAAATGTTTACTTTTATAGACTCAAATTTTGAAATAATACACACGACTAGTACATTAGTACACTACATAAAGTACACATGGGAAAATATACTTAAACTTAGCTTAGGTTAACATAAAGCAAAGGCATACATAACGTTGATTTGTGTTGTGACAGGAATCACTGCAAATTTTACATTTAAAATATGCTTAAATGTTTACTTTTATAGGCTAAAAGTGGGCCAGTTTTAAGTAAGGAACTACTAGTATGTTGAAATTAGCATACTAGATAAATTATACTTGGAAAATATACTTGAACTTAGCTTAGATTTACGTCAAAAACTAACAGCATATGCAAAGTTAAGTTGCAGTATTGTTGCAATATTAAAGAAACATTTAGATGTGAAATTTGTACTCAAAAAAATACACTTAAGATACACTTAAATGTTTACTTTTATAGACTCAAATTTCAGAATAATACACATTACTAGAACATTGATATTAGTACACTACATTAAGTATACATGGAAAAATATACTTAAACTTAGCTTATGTTAACGTAAAGTAATGGCATACATAAAGTTGATTTGTACCGTAATACTAAAGATACTGAATACTAAAGAAACACTGCAAAGTTTACACTTAAAATACACTTACATGTTTACTTATATACTCTAACAGTGGGCCAGTTTTAAGGAAAAAAAATACACATACAAGTACACTTACATACAAGTATGTTGAAATTAGCATACTACATGAACCATACTTGGAAAATATACTTGAACTTAACTTAATTAAATTAACTTGATGTATACGCTTTTTTTTTTTTTTTAAGCAAGGCAAATCTGAGCACGGTTTGAGATCTCTTAAGGAATTTCCCAGGAGAATCCTTTGCTCTCCATGTAATCTTCTTGCTGTCTAGGAGAAACATTAAACCGAGATCTTGTTTGTGATTTTCTCTCCCAGAGGACGATGCATACTAGAATCCAAAGCACAACATATAGGAAAAGTCCACGTTTCACGATTCGCTTTGGGATAATTTTAGTCACCTTCCGCTCTACCGTCTCTAACGAAGCATTTTTAATGAATGCGCGGAGCTAAAGAGACATGAATAGTAAGATAAGCTAGCGCGCGTTCCCCATCATCACAGGCGTTTGTGTGCGAGCGCTGTAGTCGCTGTAGACAAATGGGGAAAGTTGCATGAGCGCATCACCTCAGAGAAGCGATCGCACTCCCTGCCTCGCATGCAAATTACCAACACTGCCGCTATGCAAATAACACAGTGCTGTATGCAAATGAAAAGCAGGGAGTGAGTGAATTATGTTCCTTCTCAGGCACAAACCTGATGGAGTGTTGTCTGAATGTTGTTTCAGAGCGCTTTGAACATCACGTTACGGCTTCTCGTAATAACTCAAGGGAATATTATCCAACAAATGTGTGTGTGCGAGTGCGTCTAAGAAAAGATTCAAGTAAGAGCAAGGGATCATTGATATTAGCATCTTTTGTCCACGTAGATGGACTTCATTTGAGATGCTGATGCTTTTTTGCAGTTTTGAGAAGTTCAAGCAACTACATTAAACTAGTTTATGTAACTTAGTTTCTTTTTTAAATACTTTTTCCAACAAGTATTCTGATAAATCTGATACAAAAATCGAATGCGCTTTCCTAGAATAAGCACCGACAACCAGTATTTCTGTCTACTTTTCAAGTAAAAATATCTAAGCATCCTTAAAGGAAAAACAGTTCAGCCAAAAAATAAAAGTTTGCTGCAAATGTGCTCATGCCATTCAATATGTAAATGAGTTTGTTTCTTAGAGAAACATGTCATTCCTTCACTTGCTCACTAATAGATCCTATGCAGTGAATGGGTGCCGCCAGAATGAGAGTCTAAACAGCTGATAAAAACATCACAATAATCCACAAGTAATCCACACCACTCCAGTCCAGGAATTAACATCTTGACAAAGACAAAAGCTGAAACAAATCCATTAAGGCGTTTGAACTAAAATCAGAGTCCATAGTCCATAATAATGGCTCTAGTCTGAATTAGGAGAGAAATCTGCACAGATCAAGCCAAAACAGCTCTAAACAAATATGGGGCTGGATTTTGATGCGAGAGACAACAGGAGGAAATGTTATTATGGATTATGGACTCTTATTTGACGTAAAAACATCTTGATAGATTTGTTTCAGCTTTTGTCTTCTCAAGATGTTAGTTGATGGACTGGAGTGGTGTGGATTACTCATGATGTTAATTACTCGTGATGTTTTTATCAGCTGTTTGGACTCTCATTCTGACGGCACCCATTCACTACAGAGGATCCACTGGTGAACAAGTGATGGAATGCTACATTTCTACAAATCTGATGAAGAAACAAACTCATCCTAATCTTGGACGGCCTGAAGGTGAGCACTTTTTCAGCAAATTATCATTTTTGGGTGAACTATTCCTTTAAATTGACAGAAATCTGTTGTATTCGTTGGCGTTCTTATTATTCTTCTTACACACAAGTCTATGGCAGCCCATAGAAGCGCTTGCAGGAAAGTTGTGTAATTTGGCACACTGATAGAGGACAGTCTCAACATTAACCACAGCAAGTTTGGAGTCTCCAACTCAAACTCTGTAGCGCCACCACTTGTCCAAAGTTTCACTCATTTTATGTAAATAACTGTTGAACCGTAAGGTTTAGAAGGAAAATTGTGTTTTCGTCTGATTCCTTGGCTCATAACGAGTCAAATGGACATCAAAATTTAAAAATCGTAAGGTTTTATTTTTCCGCTATTTTTAATAGTTCGTAAAACCAACTTTTTCGAACTCGTCCTAGACAGTTTGTCTGATTTTCACCAAAATTGGCTTACTCAAGTATTCTACAAAATTCAAGCTGATTAGTCAAACTGTTCTCGAATAACGCGTGAACGAATTCTACGAAAATCACGCAAAAATGTTAATGAGGCTATATCTCCGCAACGGTTTGGCGTATTGAGACCAAACTTGGTGTGTGTTATAACAAGCATGTCCTGAGGCTACCTGCAGTGTTTCGGTGCAGCACCACCTAGTGGTCAGGAGATATGAAAAATGGCTATTTTAGCTTATAACTTCTGAATGGTTTGGCCAAAAAAAAGAGAAATGGTCTTTTCAGTTTCGGTGCATCATGCCGAGTTGAAGCATGCCCAATTTTCCCAATCAGCCATTTTGGGCGTCAACCATTTTTGAATTTTGTTGTAAAATGCTGTATTTTATGAACGCATTGGCGTATCGTTACGAAACTCAGTATGTGTCTTCGGCACCATGCTTTGACAGTACTCAAAAAGTTTGGAGGCAGCTATAAGTTAGAATGACATTTTGAAAAATGCTAAAACTTTTCTTTAAATTAGCCTATTGTAATGAAACCGGTCTTGATAGATTCCTTGGATAATGCCGAGAACACTGATACCAATTTTGCCAAAATTGGCCGCACTTCCTGTCTGCCATTTTGATTAATGTGCAAAACCTACTTTTAGAACTCCTCCTAGACTGTTGGTCCGATTTTCACCAAATTTGACTCAGATCATTTTCAGACCATGCTGGCACAAAGCTATGGATTTTGTGTCAATATGCGAAATGTTTTTTTGTTTAACACATCAGTGAATTTGCTGAAAAGATGCCAAGCTGCATCTGAGGCTGTATCTCTGCAAAGCTTTGACATACTGACACCAAACTTTGTATGTGCCATTGCCACCTCACACTGACCACACCACATCAATTTAGTAACAGCGCCACCTATTGATCAAGAGTGATAAACCATTCATTAATCATTGATTCTGAAATTTTCCTAAATGCTAATAAGTTATGTTTGCATTGGCCTTTTGTAATTAAACTGGTCTCAAAGTATTCCTTGGATCATGCCGACAACATACATACCAATTATGCCATAGTTGGCCAAACTTCCTGTCCGCCATTTTGATTTATGTTGAAAACCTACTTTTTCAAACTCCTCCACGACCATTTGTCCGATTTTCACCAAAATCGAATCGGATCATCTTCAGACTGTACTGACACAAAGTTGTGGATTTTGTGTGGATCGACGAAACAAATTTGGGCCATGATGCCAAAAGGTTTTGAGGTTTTATCTCTGCAAGGCTTTGACAAATTAACACCATTGTCACCTCACACTGAACACACCACAATGACTTGATAACAGCGCCACCTATTGGTCAAAAGTGCTAACCCATTAAATCCTATTACTAGTGGTTGTTTTTATGATTTTTCATTGTGACTAAAATAATTTTAAAATGACTTCAATTACTCATTTCATCAGTTGCTCTGATGCTTGCTGCTTCGTTTGCCTACTGCTTGGCCCAGTAACTGCTGCTTCCAGCTATATTAATATTCATTATTAATAAAACTTGAAATTAGTATTGTGTGTTGTTGCATTTACAGACTTAATTTATTTCCTTTCTCAGTTTTTAAAAGCCATTTTTGCAGTTTATGTCTTGAACGCTGAAGCATTTGCATTATGTATTAAGTGCATGTTATGTAATACGTTTATGCAAGACGTTGGCTTTAGTGTGATTATTTGAGTATCCCCACTGAAAACCCACAATAAAATATTCCAAATACGAGAGCGCAATCATCAAGGTCAAAGTTCAAATGCAGCTTTTCTCGTAAATATAATCTGTACCGCGTCTGCGAAATCTCCCATGAAAAATTAATGTGTGAAATGACTTGAAACAGATCATAAGCTTCCCCATTTTCAGCAGAGAGAGGGGAACATAAGGCGGCCCATCTCTCGTATCCCACGCTGCTCTTGTTCAGAGATGAGCTCTGGCTGGTTAATTACTGTAATGAGCTCATTTCTGACAGCATCTTAAAATCACACATGTGGCTAATTATCACAGCTCAGGTCTTCATTTAAACTCGCATTATATATGCATGCATTATTGTGTTCTGTTTTATTCTTTTGTTACGGCCTCATATTTATAGTTACTACTTAACATCACACCTAAAAATGACTTGGCACGGATCATATTTGACACACACAGAGACATACTTAAAAACTCATTCAAAATGTTAATGAAAAAAAAAACATATATATACATATACATATATAGAGAGAGAAAGAGAGAAATAGAGAGAGTAAATAAGGGTAAATATATCAAATATTTTAATTAACTTTACATTTCCAATTAAATTTGTAATTTTTAACAAAAAGTTAAAAAAAAAAACTGAAAAACTGTAAAACAAAAAGTAAAAGATTTAAAAATGTAATTTAAAATGTACTTCATATTTTAAATTAATTAATTTTACATATTTACCCTTTATATTTCTGACCCTTTTGCAAATTTATATATGACATTATTATACACATATATATGACATTTAGAAAATTATGCATTATGTATTATGCAATACATTTATGCAAGACCTTGGCATGAATAATATAACCAAATCTAACCAAATAAAATCTTTATTAGGTCAGTGAAATCTTACAAATTAAAATAAAACAGAAAAACACGAACTTCTACAAAATATTAATAAAAAAGTATCATTGTATTTATATATATAAAACATTTTTGTTAAGGGTCAGAAATAAAGAATAAATATAAAAAAAAAAAATGTTTTATTTTATTTCAACTACGTTTTTGAAACCTATGATGTTTAGAAATGTTTATAGTAAATAAATAATTTATAGTAAATATATAATAGTTTACAGTAAATAAATAATTTTACACAAAATGTATTCAAAATTGATTAAAAAACATTTATAAAACAAAAAAACTATGGTAAAAACTAAATATTAATACAAAAGTATAATTGTATTTATTTATAAAACATTTTTGTAAAGGGTCAGAAAATATGAGTAAATATGAAAAATTAATTGATGATGTTCAGAAATGTTTGTATTAAATAGTAATTAATTTATAGTACATATATAATTTTATTTATAATTTTATTTTATTTAAAAAAACACTTTTGAAATGTATATGTCTACACATTTTTGTAGTAAATAGTTTTATAGTAAATATATAATAGTTTATAGTAAATAAATAATTTTACACAAAACGTATTCAAAATTGATTTAAAAAAAGAAAGAAAAACACACTCCTACAAAATATTGATAAAAAGTATGTGTATATATACATATATATATATATATATGTATATAAAAAACCTGTTTGTAAAGGGTCAGAAATATAAAATTATAAATTAATTAAAAAAACATTTAAAAACAAGAGATTTGCACTTGTAGGACACAGTTATTGGCATATGCTGATGAATCCGCTCACGATTTTCTATCTATAATTTTAGTAAATGACTCATAATTGAATGCAAAAATACATTTGATATTTTTTAAACCATTCATTTATGTTAATAGCTCTTCATAATATGCATATTATATTTAATTTTAACTGGCAAAACTCATTATTTTTATGCATTGACTAAATTTGCCGTATGACGTCCCTCCTGTTCACGAGAGTAATTAGAGATCATTACTGTTCGCATAACCAGAAAAATTCATACAAGCTTCATGTGCTGAATTCCTCTAAGTGGGCTAATGAGATTACAGCGACCCAAAACAGAGATGGAGCGCCTTCGAAATTTGGGAAGCAATTGACACGCCTACTGATTTACTTTTCCAAGACATCCGGCCGTGGCGCTTTGATCCCGTGGCGTTCGTCGCCCATTTTTGCTGCTTATCATCACCCTCTCAGAAAAGCAAATCAACTGGAGGAGAATGTAGGACAGCAGTGGCCTTTCAAACGGCCAAAACATGGGAGAAAACACGTTCGCTTCAAACAACATCCCGCGAGGCGATTTAACCGGAGGGGCGCGACGGCGAGCGAGGCGTCCCTTCAGGAGTGACGACACGAGCGTTTAAAGTATAACTTCATCTCAGCCAGAGACTCTCTGCCCCAGATACAGTGTCAGAGTCATTGATCGATGGTATTGGATGATTCATCTTCGTTAATGTGGAGGCGCTTTGATCCAGACGCTGCTGGGAAAATGAACTGCGGCTCGGGGAGTCGCCGCTGCGGACGCAGAAAACCACAGTCCTCGAGACCATGATAGATGTGCCGGAAATCAGGCGGCCACAGAGATCAATTGTTTATAATGCTTTAGAAAACAGAGACTTCACATTCTGGTTGCGACTCAATTGCAATGAACTACGCTTATACTGCGTGGGAGAAAATGTAAAAAAAATTGCAAATAAAGGATTATTAGAGTAGATTTTTCAAGACAATACTACTTCAGTCTTTATACTTCAAAATGCGTTACTTTTTTTAATTGTTACCGTTGTTTCAAAAATGTACAGCATTTTTTGCAGCACCTGTGATGTGAAACAGATCAATTCATTCAAATTCAATCAACTCCAGAGAGTCTGACAAAGTAGAATTTTGAATGTTCTTGCAATATTTATAAAAAGCATCCAATTCCAACAGATTTGCAGTTTATATTTGTGTCACCAGTGTTTATTAATTGAATTAACCGACACCAATTTAGTGTCAATTACTTTTTTCTTACTTTTTAGGTCTAAAACTGATCGGTTATTTGCATTTGAATCCTGATATATACACCCACCTGAAATGAATTTAAAAGTGATTGCATTGTTAATAAAATACAAACTGAAATTGTAAAGTTTGGGTACAAATGTTTGCTGAAAATCTGCTTATTGTAATTATTGTTATTAATAAAAGTTTTCATGGAACATAATATGGATTAAAATAAATATAAAATTACAAAAGAGTATAATGATAATAATAATAATAATAATTGTATTATTATTATTATTATTATTATTATTATTATTATGTAAAAAATAAGTATATTTAAATTTTATTTGTTATATATTTTATATATTCTAAATATAATCAAACAAAATAACATTAAAAAAAAAAAAAAAAAAAAAAAAAAAAAAAAAAAATCACTCCCTGAAAGAAAAAAAAACAAAAACAAACAACTGAATTGTAAAGTTTAGGTACAAATGTTTGCCAAATATCTTATTGTAATATCTTCTGTAAAATAATTTATTAGTAAATCAGTAAGATCATTTATTAATAACAATACTGTAATTATCGTTATTAATAAATTATTTTACTAAACATACATTGATTAAAATGCATATAAAATTACAAGAGTATGATAATAATAATAATAATAATAATAATAATAATAATAATAATAATTGGGAAAAAAATTATATTTTTAATATTTTTTTATATTTTTATATAAAATTACATGTAAAAAAGACACCATAAAACATTCAGCATTTAAATAAGTTAATAATAATAATAATAATAATTATTATTATTATTATATATGTGTGTGTGTGTATTTTATTTATTATATATTTTATATATTTTTTATTTAATATATATATATATATATATATATATATATATATATATATATGTATATATGTATATATATATATATATATATATATATATATATATATATATATATATATATATATATGTATGTATATATATACATATATATATATATAAAGACAATAAAATATAAGCAACTGAAATTGTAAATCTAGGTACAAATGTTTGCCGAAAATCTTATTGTAAGATTTCTGTATTTACTGTTATTAATATTTTTTTTTACTGAACATATATGGATTAAGATTAAAAAACACATTTTAATTATGTATTTTACATTTTTTAATTTAATATTTATTAAATAATAAAAAAAGAGGTAACACTCTAAAAGAAACATTTTAGCATTAAAAATAATAATAATCATAATCATAAAAATAAAAACAATAATAATACATTTATATATATATATATATATATATTTAACAAATGTTGGGAAAGGATGTTCCCAAATAGAACATAGTATTTTTTTTTTTTTATAGGTTTCACTCACTTCTGGGTACAAAATTGTCCACAAGATATGTCAGGTGCAAATACTCACACACACACACACTCACAAATGAAATGAAATTAATTAAATTGTTTTGCCACTATTACTATTATTAGTGTAATATCAAAACTGTATTAGACTAAACAAAGTCCGTACAGAATTATTACATGAACTCAAGCTGAAAATATGACATACTTTAGTTCCTCTTCTTCTTGCAGTTTCCTCAGCTGACGTGTATTAGCATTAATCGTGTGTGAGACATTCTGGGACGCCTGTCATGTCTCCATCATCACGTCAGTCTGATACTCAAGCACACGGCTGTCAAGCGCACACATGCTGAAGCTTCAGCAATTAGCGTACAGCTGCTGTGAGACGCAATTAAACCAAGGGTGTTTTAACTGCTTCATACTACTATCATCTGAATGCCAACTTATTTTTCCCCCCTGAGCATTCAGGCAAACAAGGAAACGTTGTTCATTATTCTGTGCATGCTGAAAAACTGAAAATTCGCTTGCACGGCAAAACCGACAGAACGAATGATTTTTATAAAAATATGTTCCTGCAATTTCCATAGATATTTCAAGACGCTTATAGACTGTTTATAAGCTAGAACAACTGCTGGAGTGAAATAACGTGCGAAGAAGTCTTTATAAGCAAACGGTCGATGTGTCAGTCGATTGAACTCTAATACTTTCATGTGGATTTTAGGCCTTAAGCTCACATCATTTCCATTGATTGTTTTCAACTTTGAAGATTAATGCTAACGGTGGATAGCTTAAAACTAAAACAACATCACAGAGCGAACAGAAATATGATTGCAGAGTGACTGACTCTAACATTAAACCATCCTGCAAGATACGTCTATTATTTGTGATGAGATTTCTTAGTGAAAGGCCACGAGTGGAAAGGGAAATAAGACAGAAGCAGCTGTAATTTTCCTTAAATCTCTCATATTTGGCAAATTTCCTACGACTCGTTTCAGACGTCCATCATCGAGATGATAACTCCACACACAGTCAGAGTCATCAAACGTGCCCAAATGTTGGAGATGAAAGTGATTTTTCCAGCGATTCCCTTAAACGTGTCTCTTTATCAGTGAGAAATGCCACCGCCACAGCAATGAAATGACCACGGCTCACCAAGATGATCTTTCAAAGCTCATTTCATTAACCTGGAAACAATGTCTCATCATTTTCTCTTAAATAAATAATGAATTGTATTTATTTGTTTACTTATTTATTTGTACATTTTTATTATTTTATTCCCTCAAAGGTTATTTATTTCATTCAAGTTTTTCTTGAATAAATATTTTTATTTTTTTTGTTTTTGTTTACTTGCATTTCATTTTTTTTTCCCCTCACAGGTTTCTCTTTCAAAAATTTCATTAAGTTGTAAACAATGTCTCTCAATTTTCTCTTGAATAAATATTTATGTTTATTTATTTTATTTTATATTTTATATTTTATTTTATTTTCCCTCACAGGTTTCTCTTTCAAAGCTCATTTCATTAAGCTGGAAACAATGGCCAACAATTTTCTCTTAAATAAATAATGAATTTTATTTATTTGTTTACTTATTTATTTTTACATTTCTATTATTTTATTCCCTCACAGGTTACTTATTTCATTCAGCTGTAAAGAATGTCTCACAATTTTCTCTTGAATAAATATTTTTATTTATTTATTTATTTACTTGCATTTCATTTTTAGTTTTTTCCTCACAGACTTCTGTTCCAAAAATGTAATTAAGCTATAAACAATGTCTCACAATTTTATTTTATTTTATTTTATTTTATTTTATTTTATTTTATTTTATTTTATTTTATTTTCCCTCACAGGTTTCTCATTCAAAGCTCATTTCAGTAAGCAGTAAACAATGTCTCACAATTCTCTCTTGAATAAATAATTTTTATTTATTTACTTACTTTATTTTTATTATTATTTTTTCCTCACAGCTTTCTCTTTCAAAGCTCATTTAAAGCTGTAAACAATTTCTCACAATTTTTTTCTTTAATACATAAATAAATAAATAAATAAATAAATAAATAAATAATTTCCCACAGGGTACTCTTTTATAGCTCATTATGTTAAGCTATGGACAATGTCTTAGAATGTTCTCTGGAATAATAATAATAATAATAATAATAATAATACATGTAAAATAATTATTCTGTAATTAAAATTATTAATTATTTAACTACTACTACTACTACTAATTATTATTATTAGTATTCTGCATAGTCACCTGAATGTCCCCCAAGTGCCTCGCCGTGGCAGCCGAAAAACCTTGACGGCTCAACGATTTACCGCGGGAAGACAACAAGGGGTGCCTACTCATGAATGAGCGGCGGGACTTTAACACAGCCATGGACATACATTCGCAATGAACGCACGTACCATCCGTGAACGCTGCCTCAGCGTGCTCTCGGCCCAGGCACGTGAGACAGCGATCACGTCCGTCCAAAGAGGCGAGGAAACTACCGCACCCGGAAGCGCACGGCCGGAGAGACATACCGGGAAGATGTCCTCGACAGCCGCGAGAAATTCACTCTTTTGAAATCCCGGTCCGCCCAGGGAGAAACCGCGGCACAACCGTGCACTCAGACGGGGCGCTCGCTGGAGTGCGGGAGGCGTTGATGCCGTGAAAACGGCAGCCCGCAGGATTAGGCTGGCGGCTGCCGAACGCTCTTTTAGATGAAGCTCTTTTAGTAGCTCGGCAGCACGCCAGCAGAGAGAGTGTGAACTCAGGAACTCTTTTTCTTTTTTTTCTGTTTTAAATAGCTCAGAAGACGAGGCTCCAAAAGCAAAAGTCTGAATGAGTGGTTGCACGCCGCCTTCTTATATACCCGTATATACGGGGGAGTGGCTCGGCATGCAAATACCACTCGCCAATGTTCATGAATGTTCATTGGCCTTTTGAATAAGGCTTGGAGATGATTGGACTCTCAAGCGAGTTCCCATATGTAACGTCGTAGTGAAACGACTGAAGGGGAACTGAAAATTCGCTTGCACGGCAAAACCGACAGAACGAATGATTTTTATAAAAATATGTTCCTGCAATTTCCATAGATATTTCAAGACGCTTATAGACTGTTTATAAGCTAGAACAACTGCTGGAGTGAAATAACGTGCGAAGAAGTCTTTATAAGCAAACGGTCGATGTGTCAGTCGATTGAACTCTAATACTTTCATGTGGATTTTAGGCCTTAAGCTCACATCATTTCCATTGATTGTTTTCAACTTTGAAGATTAATGCTAACGGTGGATAGCTTAAAACTAAAACAACATCACAGAGCGAACAGAAATATGATTGCAGAGTGACTGACTCTAACATTAAACCATCCTGCAAGATACGTCTATTATTTGTGATGAGATTTCTTAGTGAAAGGCCACGAGTGGAAAGGGAAATAAGACAGAAGCAGCTGTAATTTTCCTTAAATCTCTCATATTTGGCAAATTTCCTACGACTCGTTTCAGACGTCCATCATCGAGATGATAACTCCACACACAGTCAGAGTCATCAAACGTGCCCAAATGTTGGAGATGAAAGTGATTTTTCCAGCGATTCCCTTAAACGTGTCTCTTTATCAGTGAGAAATGCCACCGCCACAGCAATGAAACGACCACGGCTCACCAAGATGATCTTTCAAAGCTCATTTCATTAACCTGGAAACAATGTCTCATCATTTTCTCTTAAATAAATAATGAATTGTATTTATTTGTTTACTTATTTATTTGTACATTTTTATTATTTTATTCCCTCAAAGGTTATTTATTTCATTCAAGTTTTTCTTGAATAAATATTTTTATTTTTTTTGTTTTTGTTTACTTGCATTTCATTTTTTTTCCCCTCACAGGTTTCTCTTTCAAAAATTTCATTAAGTTGTAAACAATGTCTCTCAATTTTCTCTTGAATAAATATTTATGTTTATTTATTTTATTTTATATTTTATATTTTATTTTATTTTCCCTCACAGGTTTCTCTTTCAAAGCTCATTTCATTAAGCTGGAAACAATGGCCAACAATTTTCTCTTAAATAAATAATGAATTTTATTTATTTGTTTACTTATTTATTTTTACATTTCTATTATTTTATTCCCTCACAGGTTACTTATTTCATTCAGCTGTAAAGAATGTCTCACAATTTTCTCTTGAATAAATATTTTTATTTATTTATTTATTTACTTGCATTTCATTTTTAGTTTTTTCCTCACAGACTTCTGTTCCAAAAATGTAATTAAGCTATAAACAATGTCTCACAATTTTATTTTATTTTATTTTATTTTATTTTATTTTATTTTATTTTATTTTATTTTATTTTCCCTCACAGGTTTCTCATTCAAAGCTCATTTCAGTAAGCAGTAAACAATGTCTCACAATTCTCTCTTGAATAAATAATTTTTATTTATTTACTTACTTTATTTTTATTATTATTTTTTCCTCACAGCTTTCTCTTTCAAAGCTCATTTAAAGCTGTAAACAATTTCTCACAATTTTTTTCTTTAATACATAAATAAATAAATAAATAAATAAATAAATAAATAATTTCCCACAGGGTACTCTTTTATAGCTCATTATGTTAAGCTATGGACAATGTCTTAGAATGTTCTCTGGAATAATAATAATAATAATAATAATAATAATAATAATAATAATAATAATAATACTACATGTAAAATAATTATTCTGTAATTAAAATTATTAATTATTTAACTACTACTACTACTACTAATTATTATTATTATTAGTAGTACTGATTTTTTTAACAGGAAACATTTCTCACAATTTGCTTCTCAAGTATTTTCATTTCATTAAAGTATAAACCACGTCTTAGAATTTTCAGAAACCGATATATTCAACTTTTTAAATTATAATAATTGTGTTTTCAAATTGCATATTAATATATAAATATATAATCATTTTTATTGATTATATATTTGTATATTTATCACAATTGTGTTTTCAAATCTCTACGCAAAAATACTTTCAAAAATACTTTAGTAGAATGTTTTTTTTTTTTTTTTATTAAATTGTGAAAGTCTGTAGTCAGTAGACATAAAGCCAGCTCACTAACCCATGTATCAATTCCAAAACTAAAACTTTCTCAACCTTCTCAACCTCTCCGTTTCCAAAATTCAGTGCAAACCCTCCTTAATTGTAGCATGTGTCTCAATTCCCCTTCAGGAATCAAACGCGTCTCATCGTATCTGTGTTTGAGCTGAAGTGCGTCAGAGACCGGGAGAAGTTCAGCGCGGATCTGGAGGCCACGTCTGGCCTTACTTCACCGCGTCTCTCGCTCATTTATCTGACTTCATATGTCAGCTCCGTCTGTCCGTCACACGCGTCACGTCTCATCACACATCAACAGGTGAGGAGAAAAATAACACCGCTGACTCATAACTCATCTTCAGCTTCAAACTGAATATTTATGCAGCTATATCATGAACAACTCCAAGCTTTAAAGTTAAACTGAGCACTGGAAGAATTGATTTTTTAACATTTCTATGTTTTTGTTGAACCTGTCTGCATTGATGCAACTTATTTTTAAAACAATCATGTGTGATAGCACAACTTGTGGTGAAAAACTACACTACCCATGATCCTCTACAAAAAAAAATGAAAAAATCCACCAATCAGAGAGATGCAGTCAAGAGATCTTTAGCTCCGCCCACTCCAGTGATGCGCCTCAAATTATTTAAATTCAAAGTATTATTTGTACTGTATGTTTATTTGCTTCAAATCAAAATTTGAAACGTGATTCAACATGTAATGCTCATCATTTAACAAACTTTTTTTTAAACCCCTATGGAAAAAATTAATACGAAAAATACTTTCAGAACCAATGCTACTGAAAAAGTGCATAATATAACACAAATCACACAAACTTGATTCATAAGCCACTATAATGCTAAAACACTGCTTCTGTTTGTACTTCAGTCAAACGTGTGATTGCATTAGATATAAAGATGAAGTGAAGAGTAAAGTCGAGCTTTACCGAATGATGAAATGAGGTCGAAACGTCTGAGCGCTGACGGATAAACGCTGCTACACGACAGCTCCCTCGTGATTCTGAGCTGCTTCATACGAGAGAATAAACCGCTCGTGTCTTAATCGCATTTGTTTCAGTGCGTCAAGCCTATTTTACGAGCCTGAATGAGTCAAATGTTACTGTCGACGCACATATTAATAGTACAAGCGGTGTCATTTACCACTGACGTAAATAACAGAGCATTTGACAACCGATTAGGAAAGAAAAATATCTGAATCTCAAATGTTTCTCCTGTACAGCAATGAAAGTAAATGGAGAAAAGTCCTACTCTCACATGCAGAATGTCTCTGAGCGGCTTCATATTCATTTTCCAGCTCTAAACTCGTATTATTTGCTCATTTGTGCCTGTTTTTATTGTAAGAAAGGAAAAACTTCAGTGAGTCGCTTCAGTGCTGGTTTCCAGTTCGCACAGAATTATGAATTTGCAATCACTTATGAATCAGTGATCAGAAAATGCCCTAAAACACTAGTTATTTCATGTTCTTGCAGCATGTTCACTTGTTCTCTATGAAAACTTAATTTGATTATTGATGTGCTACAAGGAAAACAAACTCTCTGGCTTTGGTCAAGGTAATTTGGCTTGTGGGAAATTCTTTGGATTTGTGTGCTTAAGCCGACAGAGAGCTCGTTTTACAAGAGAACTAACTCTTACGGCTGTGTTTTTATATTTATGCTCTTTAATATTCATGATCGTACACTGTGTAGTAGCCTGACGAATCATAAGGTTAAATAAATAAATAACCAAATAAATAAATATTAGAATGAAACCCAAAACTAAATAAAACTCAAATAAATGAATAAATACAAAAAAACCCTAAACTTTTTTTTTTATGAAAACGAATGAAAACATTAAAACCTAAATAAAATAAAATAGAATAAAAAATAAAATGTTATGCCTACAAAATTAGATGAAATAAAAACAGGCACAAATTAATTGGTGAAAAAACTGAAAAAAGGACATAAGCTAAGCAAAAAAATAAATAAAAAGAAAAAACTGATCTATAGAAAATTCAAATAAATACAATACAATACAAAAACCCTATACTCTCTTTTTATAAAAACGAATGAAAACATTAAAGCTTAAATAAAATAAAATAAAATACTTTTTATGCCCACAAAATTAATTGAAATAAAACCTGGCACAAATTTATTTATAAAAATACTATTTTTAAATTTTTTTAAAACATGTTTTACTTTAAAACTGTGAGAAAAACGAAGCCATCAATCTAAACAAGTTGTCTTCCAAATTTGAGGTTGATATCACAAAAAAAAAGACATTTAGTTTGGGTAGTAGTAAACATGAATAAATAAATAAAAACAAATAAACTTAAAAAAAAAAAGACATACCCTAAGCAAATAAAAAAAAAATCCAAATCTATAGACAACTTTAATGAATAAATAAATACAATACAATACAATACAATACAAAAAAAACTTTTTTTTTTAAAAAAAACTCTCTTTTTATGAAAATGAATGAAAACATTAAATCCTAAAATAAAAAATATATATATATAAAATAAAATAAAATAAAAAACAGATACTATTTTTTGTTTAAAAAAAAAAAAAAAAAAAAATACTATTTTCAAATTTCCTGAAACGCGTTTTACTCTGAATGTAAGAAAATGTTAACATTTGTTTGGGTGCAGTTTTGTTTTTTTTTTCCAGTGAAATTAATTTTAGATTTTAGTTTGGTAACATAATATTTAAAAAGTATGCAAGGAAAATATGTTCCAAAACATGTTTTATTCTAAAATTGTGAGAAAAACCGAAGCCATAAACCTAAACATGTCAACTTACAAATTTGATGTTGATATCACAAAAAAATGTTATTTAAGTGCAGTACCAAACATTTCAACTAGATGAAATTTGTTTCCCATTCATTTCCAATGCAGTCTTTGACCATGAACAGTACAAGTACGACTATTTTTTCCAGGACTATTTAACCTTTTCAAATCATGTCCATGAATTTTGTATGTGTTCACATAGCCAGTGCCAAAACCTCTAAACTTCTAGTTTTGATAAAGCAAAAAAAAAACTATTCTATTCATTAAATTTCAGTCAAAAATGATCGAAGAGCACCAGAGGTTAAATGAAACCAGTTCATTAACTTCAGCAGCCCTTAAAAATATCAAAACTGAAAAACTGAAGAAAACAAGCCCTAAAAGTACACTCAGATTAAACAAAGTCTGGATCAAAGAAGCTGCTGACAAATAAAGACAGGAGGTGTTTGCTACAGTAATGAACTCCCATCATTATTTCCAGCAGTCTTTGCTGAGATCTTTCACATCACGGCAGGTCTTTTCATCTAGTCCTTCTTTTTTGAACGTGACAGACGCCGGACAATCATCCGTGTTTCCTACAAACACGTCCAGCTCAGGATCCGACACTCACGACCCGCTGCGATCCGTCTTCACTTTGACATTTTCTCCGGAAACAAAACTCTGTTTGTTACCCTGTGAACTATCGAGTCACGAAGCGCAGAATCCGTCTCGTCTAATTCCACCGCTGACATTTACACGACTCCATTTGATTCTTCTTTATGGTTCGGTTAGACTGGACCTCAAATTGATCTTCAAACTTTTTCACTTGTAAAAACTTTCCAGCAGTTCACTATAAACTAAACCACCGTATTTTATGAGCGGAGGGAGGCGTTTTATTGTATTTATCATTGCAAAAGGACAAACAGGCTGCACTTTCCTTTAAACTGGCTTTATGTGTCTGTTGTTGGACACCGAATTCATATTTCAGAGGACATGGGCTGTTGACATCCCATATTAAATGACAGGACATTGCTGTTATCAATTACTGGTCATCTTGTTTGCCCAAAAACACCACATGAATTATTGGTCATAAAGGTAGAATAAAAAAAAAAAAAAAAATGTATTTATTGTCTTACTTCTTTTTATTTATTTATTTGTTTGCTTGTAAAAGTCAAAATAATATAATATAAAATAAAATAAAAAAATGTTCTGCTGTTAACATTGTGTCTAAAACACAATAAAATAAAATAATAAAAATGTTTTGCTGTTATTCTGTCTGAAACACAAGTAATAAAATAAAAAACATAAAATAAAATATGTATTGTTAATATTGTGTCAAAAACAGAAGCAAGCAAATAAATAAATAAATAAATATGCAAAATTCTGTATTGATAGTGATAACCAATATCTGTATCCAAAAAAAAAAAAAAAAAATAATAATAATAATAATAATAATAATACGTAATAATGACACTGCACCACATTGCATTTCAAAGCATGAACCAAAAAAGGTTAAAATAAAATAAAATAAAATAAAATAAAATAAAATAAAATAAAATATTGTTAAAATAAAATAAAATAAAAGGCAAATAAACAAAAACAATCAAAGGACAAAAATGAAAATAAAATAAAAATAATAAATAAATAAAATAAAATAAAATAAAATAAAATAAAATAAAATAAAATAAAATAAAATAAAATAAAATAAAAATGTTTTGCTGTTATCGTGTCTAAAACAGAATAACAATAAAAAAAATGCACAAAATAAATTATTTATTGTTACCATTGTGTCAAAAACATAATCAAGCAAGCAAGCAAGCAAATAAATAAATAAATAAATAAATAAGGACAAAAAATAAGTATGGACAAAAAATTAAAATACAATAAAAATGTTTTGTTGTTATCACTGTCCAAAACAAAAGTAAAAAAATTAAATAAAATAAAATAAAAATAAGTATTGTTACCTTTTAGAATTAATGTGAAAACTGTTATGAGAACGGAGACAGATCTAAATGCAACTTTGCTTGCTGAATAACAAATATATCGTTTTCCTATAGAATCAGCCTCAGTAGTGAATTGCAAAACATTAATTAAGAGCATACATTTCAATTCAGAGGCCTAAGTGGGCGATTGTTGGCCACAATGTCACTCAAACTGTAAAAAGTCTTTCTAAAGACGACTTCAATCTGTTTAACAGCGAGTCAGACGTGTCAAACTCATCATCTGCCGTTATTTCAGACTTTCAGACTGAAGTGACGGGTTACGTACGGCTGACACAGGCGCTAGAGAAAAGCACTTTGTGATTGAATCGTTGACACGTGTTTTGTTCTGCTGTCGAGGGCGAGCGCTCGCGGTCCCGGGGGTGAGACGGAGAAATGAATCGCGCGCGCTGACGTTATGATAATGACGACAGTAAAAATAACACCGGCATAATAGAGGTCATTAACCGCGGTAAACAGGAGCCTCTCCGACAGCGTCTTTCTCTCGCTGGCAGGCGTCAAAACGAACAGCCGACGCACCGCGGCACTTTCACAGCGGCGCTGAAATATTCATGTGCGACTTTGTCTTCATTTCCATATGTAAATCGGGCTGGCAAACCTCAGGGGTGACGAGCTCCCCGCTGACCGGGTGAAGCGGCTAATTTCTGCTGAACTCGAATGACCGACCTTGAGCAGGTAAAGCCGGAGGACGCGTTTACTCGTCTCGCTCAGGGAACGATGGCTTCTAATGTTTCTTACGCTCTCAAGGGCTCATATCACAGTTTGACCTTACGTTCAGACAATCCTCCGGTGTAAACACAACGCAGCCTCAGCTACAGCGCTCTTATCATCAGCCAAAACTACATGAGATGTGCAAGCTGAACTAAAACAAAAATAGACACAAACTGGCTCGAGTTCAGTTTAGATATACGTGACCCCGGACCACAACACCTTAAGTCTTAAGTAGCACGGGTATATTTGTAGCAATAGCCAACAATACATCGTATGGGTCACTTTAGGATATGAAGTGAAAAGTCATGTTCCATGAACATATTTTGTAAATTTCCTACTGTAAACATATCACAACTTAACTTTTGATTAGTAATATGCATTGCTAAGAACTTCATTTGGACAACTTTAATGGCGATTTTCTCAATAGTTTGATTTTTTTGCACCCTCAGATTCCTGATTTTCAAATAGTTGTATCACGGCCAAATATTGTCCTGTTCTAACAAACCATACATCAATCGAAAGCTTATTTATTCAGCTTATTTGTTTAGATATATGAATAACAATTAAAAAAAAAAAAGACCCTTATGACTGGATTTGTGGTCACATATATGGTATAATACTTAAAACAATAAAATAAAAACAAGGGAAATAAAGCAATTTTTGAAAAAGTTAACCATTAAAGAAAATACTAATTAAAAATATTAAAATAAAATTGAATAACATTTAAAGTATAAAATTTTACAGAAAACTAAAACTAAAAATAAACTAACAATGTTGCAGTGAAAACTAATGAAAAATGTTTTAGAATTTTATTATTTTATTATTATTATCAAAATACTAGCTTAAATTAAGTAAAAATGGCCACAACATAATTTTAGTTTTTTTTTGTTTGTTTGTTTGTTTTTTTAAACATGGTATATTATTAAAGTTGAAACCTGGACATGTTAAATGATACCACTTAAAACACTAATAAAAATAAATTTAATTTAAAATAAATAAAAAATAAAAATAAAAAATAAAATAAAAATAAAACTGAAATTATAATAAACTCGCAAATAGAAAACTAAATCTAACTAACTAATGGAAAAAAAAGGTTTAACTAATATTTATTTTGGGGAAAAAAATAAAATAAACTATATATAGCACAAATTATTACTTTTAGTTATTAGTAATAAAACTTTAATTTTATTATTTTTATACCATGTATGTATATATATATATATATATATATATATATACACATAGTATATTATTTGGTATAGCCATCATTAAACTAAAACACTTGAGAATAAACAAAATAAATCTATTGAAAAAAAGATAAATAAAATAAAATAAAATAAAATAATTGCTAAATTAAAAAAAAAAAAAAAAAAACTAAAACTGAAATTATAGTAAACTCCTGAATTGAAAACAAAAACTAACAATGAAAAATTAATGGAAAAATTTTAAAGTAATAAAAATTCTAAAATAAAACAATAATAATTATATTTCGGGGGGTAAAAAATAATAATTATAAAAATAATGATTTTTATACCATGTATAATTTTAATACATAGTGTTTTATTTGGTATAGCTATCATTAAACTGAAATACTGCTGAGAAATTGCTGTAAAATGATAAAATAAATGTAAATGAAATTAGTGTATTAACTTTGGCAGCCCTAAATATCAAAACGACAAATAAAATTAGACAACTAAAGAAAAAGAAAACAAAAAAACACTACAACTAACAATCATAAAAGTGAAAGTATCAAAGCCTAAAATAAATTTGAAGGTCAAAAACAAACAAACAATCAAAAAATAAAATATGGAATTAAACTAATAACAATAAATAGTTTGAACAAGATCAAGAAGAACAGTTTCTAGCTTCTTGCTTTGAAAGCAAACATGAATGCTTGCTAGGTGGTTTCTTCATTTTAAAAGAGTATTAAGGTTAAATTTTGATATTTTTATATTATATTACGATTAAAAACTGAGTTAATCTATCATCCGCTTCCTGAAGTTCACCTTCTGTCAGGATCACAGACGAAACCCAAACAACTGCGAGCTGCTTTACATTCAACCGACCCATGCGATCGCTATTGAACGGCCCATCAGATTCTCGTCCCGTCTGATTGTAATCACACGCACGCCGTCTCTCGCTGTAATCCATCTCAACCAGAGGAAGTGGATCAGCTCACGTTTGACGGTCCTGGAAGGACGCCACACGCTAATCGCAGCTCTGTCACTGGATTCGGCACCGCATGGGAAGAAATTAGCGCTCGATATGAGTTTTTCAGTATGTGGCCAGAAGAAAACATCTTAAAGGCTATAATCACGCTGCCTACCTTCAGCCTGCGCACTGGGAACAGACGATGTCTTAAAATGCAGCCTACGTAGGCAGCGACTCAATTTAAACACCTCAGTTTTCAGCATCTTTCTCTGGAAAAGTGGGACGCTGAGATTATAGAGCCGACGATTGTTCTTAAGTGCATTTTATGATTTTAAAGAGAAAATATGAAGCTGTACATGTACTGTTGTTTTGGACATGCTATAAAAACTCTGTATTAAAAGGACAGTTCACCAAAAAAATGAAAATAAATTCTGTTAATTTATTTACCTGCAAGCCATCCAAGGTTTGACATTACCAGTCAAAAAATAATTTTTAGGGTTTTTTTAATGAGCAGAAGTCTCTTCTGCTCATTAAGCCTACATTTATTTGATCCAAAGTACAGAAAAAAACAGTAACATTTTGACATAGTTTTATCTATTTGAAAATATTTAAAAATATAATTTATTCCTGTGATTTCAAAACCATTACTCCAGTCACATGATCCTTCAGAAATTATTCTAATATTCTGATTTGCTGCTCAAAAAAAAACATTTATTATTGATATTATGTTGAAAACAGCTGAGTAGAATTTTTTCAGGTTCCTTTAATGAATAAAACGTTCAGAAGAACAGCATTTATCTGAAACTGAAATCTTTCATAACATTATAAATGTCTTTATCATCACTTTTGATCAATTTAAAGCATTCTTACTAAACAAAACTATTCATTTCTATAATTTCTGAGCACAGTCAAAATTTCAGGAGCACCTTCTAATCAATAATCAAAAAGTCTGATCAAAATTTGCCTTCCCATTACAAGGTAATATTTGACTCCTTAAAGTGATTTGAAGGGGAATTTTGTACTTTTGCAATGGCATTTTTTTTAAAATTTATTAAAAGTTTTTAAAAAATTATATTTTAAAAGCTTTTTTAAAAATACAACAGAATAATAACCAGTAGAATAAATTATCCATCAAATGAAATCAATATTAACAAAATTAATTTGTACTACAGAGGTGCACAGAAGAACACAAAAGTGGCTTGTAAGTGTATTTTCATATGTTTAATGAGGCTCAGAGGTGACATGAGTGCAATCAAATTCATAAATTCATGTTGAGATTAATGTTTTAAAGCTACAAAGTCACAGAAAAGAAGCAGCGTCAAATGTCCAAAATCTGAAACACAAGTTGGTCCGGTGCGTAGATCCAAGAAAACAGAGCAATCAAACAAATGATCCGCACACGGTTGTATACCAGGCTTACACCTCTTCACAAAAATCTTTATTAACTGCTTTATTAACTGCTGATTAATGTTTTAACCATTACATTTTGAATACAGAAATATTAAATGATTTAAATAACTGAAAAGATACTTTAAAAATGAAACTAAAACTGCCAGTAGGTGGCGGCAAGACACTGATTTAATTACTGAATCATTCATTCATTTGATTCATTCGAACGGCTGACTCATTCAGGAATAAAGCAAGTGACTGTCTTTATGAATCTTTATGAAATTGAATCGACTCTTTAGGTTTGTTTAAAAATTTACGTTCAGTCGTAAACGAAACAGCGCTGTGTTTAAATGGAGATGCGCAGCGGCTCAGTTGTGACTGTTTCCAACTAATTTTGACAACGAAATAGAGCAAAATCAGGCAGTAGTGTTATAGTCAGACAATGTAAGTCACTTACTGCTTCTTGTTTATTTGACTGTTGTATTAAATCAATATCTCATTTACAAACTCCCTTCAAAATCATTAAAAGCTGTCACTCATCAACAGCAAAAGTTGATTTGTGGGCGAACTATCCCTTTATGGGCTTTTTTGCGTCATTTAGTTCTGGCAAAGGTAAACGTGTGTTTTTGTGTTTCATTTCTCAGTGTTCGTCCCCTGGGCTTCCTGTGCACTTTTCCAGAGACGGAGCATCAGACATCTCACGCAGGCTTTCTGACATTTCTGCAGTGTTTGTAGATCACGACGGAGCGTGTTTTATCTTCAGAAACAAGTGTTTCACAGTGTGATGTTTTTCTGTTGTGTATACGAGGATGGAAGAGGATTTCTGACTTGGATTAGCACGTCGTGGTTGTTTACTGCTATGTAAATACGTTCAGAATGAAACACACACTGCAAACAATCAATATTTCAAACTGTGTGCAATAATCAGGAATATTTCTTGAGCAAATCAGCATATTAGAATGTTTCCTGAAGGATCATGTGACACTGAAGACTGGAGTAATGATGCTGAAAATTCAGCTTTGAACAAAGAAATAAATTACATTGTAACAGATGTTCACATAGAAAATGGCTATTTGAAATTGTAAAAGTATTTCACAATTTTACTGATTTTAAAGCATTTTTTGAACAAATAAATGCAGCACTGGTAAGCATTTTTCTTTATTATAAAATTGGCCTCATTTGCTTCCACTGTAAGTGCCTCTGATCTTTAGGGAACTGCCTTTGACTCCCATGAATATCATTATAGACTTGAAGCGTACGAGTCTCTTGTACGAGTTTCAGGCCAGTAACCGCTGTCGGCTGTTCTCAGGTCTGCTCTGTTTACATCCGTCGGGTCTCTAAGCAGGGGCTGCTGGGTATTAACCGCGCAGACAAACGGCACGGCTAATTGAATCCGCTGCAGCGCCCCGTGATGGCAGATGTCATTTACTGAGGTAATGAAATGATGCTAATGGTTTCGTTTTAGAAACAGTCTTGGAAGATCATGAATATGATATTCACCAGAGGAATTGCAACAATGGGTTTTATGAGGACAATAACAGCCTGCAAACATCTTTGTCACTTCAAAACAAGTCATTCTGTCAGAATACATGGCTACTTTTGATGGCCGTCGATGCTTCGTGTACACTTTCGTTGTAGTTCCATCATCAACCACTAGGGGTAAAATAACAAAGACTAATCACAGTTTATCTCGTATATCTTTATTAGTTCGTTTCCTCCAGGTATTCTCAGTACACACTGCTAATTTAATTCTGTACTGTACTAATGCTCAGGTCGCATTACTAAATTAACATTTTAAATATTGTATCTCATTTCCCATCGATCCCGCGACACTTTGTTTTAATGAAAACATTCTTTATCTGAATCTTTGGACGTCAGCCTACAGCGCAGAGATTCACGGCGTTCGTTTACATCATTTTGCGTCTAATTATGCTGAAGGTGAGATCTGACTCATTTACTCCAGACGAATAAAAGCATGCCAGGTGACAGGAGAAACAGACGATATGAATGAAAACTGTATAAATCAGGGTTATTATATGTGTATTAGACATTTTTATTACTTTAAAAGAAATAAACCAAAATATAAAAACTAATCAACTAAACTAAAATATAAAAAAATATAAAAATACAAAAATTAAATTTAAATATATAAAAATGAATTATTAAACAGTAATATAGTATTTTAGGGTTTTTTGTATTTTTAGTATTTTTTTTTTTTTTTTTGCTTTTATTTGGATATTTTCATTTTTTTTTTAATTGTAGATTAATGTTCAGTAAATTTATTTTATATATGATATATTTTAGTTTTGATTTATTTCCACCAAGTAATTTTAGTGGTTTAATTTCCAAAGTAACATTTCTCATTTTCATTTAGTTTAATTTAATATAACAAACTAGCTGAAACAAAAATAAAAATTGTATAGACATATTTAACAAGTAATAAAAATGACAAAACACAACAAATTTACTAACACTTTAAAATTAAATATAAAATGAATTCAAAACGTACAGTATATAACCTTCTTGACAAGAGTTTAAGCACAAACTCACACTAAATAAAGAAATAAATAGGGGGAAATTATTTTATTTATTTATAACTTTATTTTATTATTTTTACTGTATTTATTTATTCATTTTTATTTTTTATTTTGCAGTGTACGCAGCATTTAATGGCGTGAATTTATTAATTTATAAATAAATAAATGTAAGACTTTCTCTTATGACTTAAAGCCTTTTTATACCTTTCTAAGACAAACATATTTTTTCTCAGTTTCTCAGTTTATCTATTTCCAGTTAGCGATTTTAGTGTTTATTTTTCAACTTTATCATTTTTATTTAGTTTATTTCTTTGTTGCAATAAAATAAAAACAGAAATAAAATCGTAAAAAAATTAAAATAAATAAATACATTCTTAAAAAATGTATATACATATTTTAAAAATAAAGTAATAAAAATGACAAAAACAGAAAATATAGAAATTAACACTAAAATATTAATAAAAACTATAATAGTATTTCAATCCTGGTCTAAATACAGAAATGTCCTTTGTCTGAAAAAAGCCACGTGTGGAGAAAAGCATGATGAATATTGTTTTTCTCCAGGTCTTTAGCCAGAGTCGTTTTCTCCCTCAGAAAGTTAAGCTTCCTTGTTCTCAATAAGCCTCAATTCGTTCTGCACATCAACACCTTCTCGACGCCCAGCGCAGGACAAAATGCCTTACACTTGAAAGAAATCTCTAAATGTTTACTTTAAATCCTCCTTTACTTCACTCCTCTAAGTTTTGGGAACTCTTTACAATAAGGCCTCGTTTGTTTACAATAATGCAACTACCATTTTACAATATAGTTTAAAAAGCGCAGCTATGTTAAAAAGATCTCAATCAGTCAG
Organism: Labeo rohita; assembly: GCF_022985175.1. Taxonomy (NCBI): domain Eukaryota; kingdom Metazoa; phylum Chordata; class Actinopteri; order Cypriniformes; family Cyprinidae; genus Labeo; species Labeo rohita. The sequence goes on along the minus strand of NC_066869.1, from coordinate 48,904,174 downwards.
TCAGTCCTTTTAAGTGGTTTCAAACATTAAAGTGAATATGTTTTATGTTTCACTGACGTTCAATCTGACCCCAGAAAAGTACGACAGACTCTCGCTCATGAAATAATCACTGAAAACCTCTCAGAAGCCTCATAAAGTCACCAGATAAGAGACGTTACATAAGAACAAGCGTCTGCGACTGAGACACTTTCAGACGGCAGGTCAATTACAAATCCATAATGCCATGAAAGATTCAATTTGCATCGAGTCATAATTGTACGTCTGCGCTGATCAAGTTCTCGTTTGACATGCTATGCCTCTTTTTATTTGAATTACAAAACTGGATAAAACTTCCTGTGTGATACGAACGAAAACATTCATTTACTCTAGTCTTACATTTGGACATAAAAGAAATGAATTTTCTGA